>NC_079212.1:95212614-95230114 GCF_029633865.1 Lampris incognitus | reverse complement strand
GAACAAAATATCTTTGTTTCCATTTTTACTTTGCTGAGAGAAGCCTCCATCGCCTCGTTCCTCTCTAGAAATAGACGTTACCTTAGCTGAATATAGACTGATAGCTGTATCTGAGACAACATCATAAGCCAAAGTACTGTGGTATGGAGATGAAGAATTTAGGTGCAGAATATTCATTGTGCAGATCGATGTTTGTTAGATATCCTTGCAGGTATGTTGACCCACATTCTTTCCCCTCGATCACTACATTTTTGTAGCCTTTTGTATTCTTTAATGTGCAAAAGCAGATGCCAGAAATGCACGCTTCCTGATTTGCTGAGATATGATATTCCCGGGGCAAAATCTATATGCTATTGACAAAAACAATCGACCCTTTGAAAGGATGCATGTTCTCCTGGCCATAATTCATCGGCGTGCTTAGTTTGGTCTGTGGCAGGCATAAACTCCCTCCTGTCTGGCTGAAACTACCTTGTGTGTAGTCTTGCAGGCCGCGGTTCCCGTCTGACGGACTGATGCTCTGCTGTCTGTAGAGCTGTTGACCAAAACTTTCCTCCGGCTGATCAAAGCTGCTCTCGCTACACAGCCGCTGTCTCATCCCTCTGGCACGCTTCCCAGAGGTGGTCCTGGTGGGATATCGCTGACCGGTCTTGTACCAGCCTGTCTCTTTGAAGACAAACCAAATGTTGCCCGCCCAGAGGATCAAATTAGCAAAACCAAAAACCTAGAGACGGAGCACGGGGGAGAGAAGATTAGATTGAAATATGAGTCTTGGGTGTAAAATGAACGCCTCGATTTAATGGGGCCGTGCCTATAGTCCCCGGGTCCTATAGGACCCTTTCGAAAAAAAAGGGTCCCATATTCCCCGTTTTCCCCTAAAAAGGTCCTATAATCCCCGTTGCAATAGACACCGGGGAACATAGAACCCTCTTTTGGAAAAAGGGTCCTATATTCCCCGCTGTTTCCAGGGGAACATAGGACCTTTTTCCAAATAAAGGGTCCTATATTCCCCGCTATTGCCAATCGAGGAACAAACCGGGGAACTTAGAACCCTTTTTGCAAATTATTTCCTTAACGGGTCCAAAATAATAAAAACTGGGGTCATGGCTGAGATGTAGGCTACGACAATCTATTCCTCCGCTGATTAAATTAGGCCGTATTACCATTGTTGGCTGTTGTATATCGCAGGCCACCTTGAGTGCGTATCCAAATTTGGCCTAGAGGAGGCTGTAATTTGCTTTATTGTTATTTCTTACCAATATTTACTGCAGTAGGCCTAGTTAGTTGGCTCTCCGGCTCAGCATGGACAGTCGGCAATCAACGCAAGTTTGTCTTGCAGTAGGCCCGCCTACCAGTATAACCTAGCCATTTCCACCTTCGCTCAAAGTTCAATTTGCACAGCACTGGACACTTCAGCCACTTTCTTGTTACTTTGCAGTTCGTTTTCCATATTAAATCACTTGGCAGACTTTCTTTCAAAAAGACTTTAATGATGAACTTTTTAGGCAGAGAACTTAGACCAGGACTTGGGAATTTAGGACCAGCACAAAGTATCCATCAACGGGGGCCGCCTACCTTACACAATAGGCTAATTGCCTAATAATAATAATAATATGTGCTTCTCAAAAAACTAAAGGCTTGTGGAGGTGCTAAACCAAAAACATGAATCAAAGACGAACATCAAAGGATGTAAGGTAACACTCACCAAATGGTAAAGAAATAACAGAGGCAGTCCTCTATTTCACCATTTTATTGTTTGGCATCAGTCATTAAGGTTTCTGAAGAAGACCACCCGGCCAAGTTATTGACTGATGCCAAACAATGAAATGGTAAAATAGAGAATTGTGTCTTTTTTTTCATTTGATGAGTGCTACCTTACATCCTTTGATGTTCTTCTTTAATAATAATAATGATAGCCTAATTATAAAAGAGGCCTAATAACAAATAACAATTACAGGCATAATACTATCAATAGTAACACTGATAATAGGCTATTAATAACAAAATGCTTCTAGTAAAAGCTTGGCTGAAAAAGGGTTGGTCTATGGCAGAAGCCCCCCAGAAAAGGCATGGTCTAAAACAAAAATCTCCAAGGCCTAACTAGCCTAACGTTAAGGCTTTTTTCTTCTTCAAAAAAGCAAAATGAGTAGTCCTAGCCCATTAGGCTACTCAACAAAGAGGGGCTAAAACCTCTACTCAGCCTATCTGAAAATGTGATGGCTTACAGCCCTCCAATATGATTCCAAATCTCTGTGACCAGCATCCAGTTGACCCTTGAGCCGCAGGAGACGGGCCTCCAACCTCCTCCACTTGGGCTTCCGCCTTGGGGGAGCATCTCCTCGCCTTGCCATCTCCAGCCTTTCCTCTGCCAGGGTTTGCTGGTCCTTAATGTGGCGCAGAAACATCCAAAGGGATGGGTGGCGCACTTGGACCGCATCATTTAGAGTGCGATGATAAGCTACAAAAACAAAAACAAGAGGTTAATCATGTAAACTGTTAAAGAAATGTGAATATGCTGAACATGTTGACAGTGGCTTGATAAACATGAATGCATAATACAGCTTTAGGAGTGTAGGCCTTTGTGTGATGTAGACCTCCAAAAATTATGCTGGATTGTGTTAAACTGATTTTTAAAATAAAATTTAAACACATAGCCTGTGGTGAATTCCACAGCTAATTGATGGAAACAATGTAGATTCATCAAGCTTTAAGAGTATCCAAAGCAATGGTTGACTGTGAGTCCTACACCGATGCTATATTATTTTTTTAAATAATGATACAAATAATCGACTAAAAACAGTATAGCCTAATTTACACAACCATAATCATACAATTGGCCTACGTTATCATAGCCTGCACGCTTCTGTGGTGTCGCATGAAAATGTTAACCGTGTTATGGGCCACACATCAAAAATAAAGTCTGTTCGCTGATTATTCAATAAATCAGAAAATAAGTCTTAGTCACTTACACTCAACGTGGTTGTTGGTCCTTTGCTCCATGTTGCGTGCATAGACGCTCCACATTGGATGTGGGAAGAGGGCTCCATCGTGGACGTATGTGTTCCCGACATACTGCAGGAAGTCATGCAGCTCTGGATGGTCCCGCTGGACGCGCCTCGTGTCCAGGTGGTGAACGAGCAGGGCGAAGTTGTCTTGAACTGTGTCCAGAGGTAGGTGGCCGAGTGCCATCACCTTGCGGATGACTGCTGCCAACTGAAGGTCATCCCGGAATGCAGTAGTCAGTCCAAGTCTTTGCACCCTCTTCCACAGGGCTTGCCTGAAATGGAAGTAGCATCCACTCACTTGTGCCCTTGGAAGTTCTGTTTCCAGCACATTGATAAGCGCCTGTTCAAAGTCGCATATGACCTTTTGAGGTGCCCAGTGGTGCTGCGTAATCCTCCTGGTTTCCCGTTTGATGCAATCGAGCACCTGCCGGTAGTGCCCAATTGTGCGCTGGCCCATCAGCGCATGCACAAGAGGGATAACGAAGCCATGCATGTTTCCAAGTACTGTAAAAACTTGGCTGAAGGGGCGGGGGCACGTTCTGAACGTTGCATCCATATATATGGTTCCACAGCCTCGCAGCTTCCTGATGTTTCCCTCTGTGGCAAACACAGCGATAGCCCACTCGTTGTCTTGGTGCAGGAGGAACTGTTCCCTGTCCCATGTTTCAGCCCATGCACCTTCGATGACGACATCCTCAAGTGTAGCTGGAATCGGGGGCGTGACTGCTGCGCGTGCTCTGGCCATAACAGTCCTTACAGACTGGAATCCTTGTGGTGGTGGTCTGTCGCCGCCACCTTGGATTTGACGTTGCCGATGCTGCAGGACCCTTTGCGCATTATAGATCCTTCTGATTGGGACTGTTGGCTCCCTCGCAACTTCTGCAATCACCCCCTGTCGGAATTCTGCACGGTGCACCATTTCTCCGTCAGGGGGATGCACGTGTTCCCCAACATCGTGCACAATAATGTTAGCATCCACGTCCTCCACTTCAAATCTATTTGTGATCAGTGGCACTCTACAGTTCCACCTCCAGCACCTCCATCTAATGGTGTCTTGATTGGTGCGGTGCCTCTGATATCTGAAGTTCTCATGTACCAACACTTTGCCCCCTCGATCACCATCCATAACTATCGCCATTGTTTGTCTTCTTGTAGGCTAGTAAGCACATGACAGTGAGTCCACGAGTTATCACCGATAACAACCGATTGTTGCAAACTGTTGCAAGTTGGCGGGCGGTTTAGACATTGGTGAATTTTGATCATGTGATTTAGAACACCAGGAAACTTGCGTGCAGATGACCACACATCCACGACACGTTTTAAATATTTCCAAACTCGAAATCATGTGTGCATTTGGCTATTTATAAATTATTTTTCGAGCAATATGTGTTTTGTGATTCAGCTTTAGCGTTGTTGATTAGCCTTTCATTCATATTTTGTCAAAAAGGCGTATTCATTAGCCTAGGCCTATGTCCCGTTATTTCTGTAGCATACAGCATCTTAGAATCTTAAGAGACCAGGCAGATATTGTTATTATTTTGTTATTACCATGCTATATTAGCCTACTTTATAATTATAAATATTTCAATTATCCAATTTTTAGCATTTCTAATATAAGGCTATATTGTTATTATTATTATCATCATCATCGTCATCATCACTATTATTATTATTAGGCTATTATTATTATTGTCATTATTATTATGTTATTATTATTATTATCATTACAATTATGATGCTTAAAGGGCCTTACTGAGCAGATGGTTTCTATCTTATATCTGTCAGATGCTTTTCCCAATAAGCTGGTGTGGTTATGATGGGAACGACGGCTTTCTAGGGAACATAGAAGAAGTGGGTCGGAATTGGCCTATCGTCGATATCAGCCAGCTTTCGCAAGAGTCTATCCCTGGTACAATGCGCTAGACCTCTGGGAGATGGACTGCTGAGGACGGTACACAACACCTATCCTCAGCTCCCAGCACTTCTCGCACAATGTGCTACTCATACGCTGAGTTGGCGGCACTCGGGATCGAACTCACGACCTTGCGATCCATAGGCGAGAGCTCTACCGACTGAGCTACGCCCGGGTACAATTGCCCAAGGAGCATAGGCTTACTATATTACATTCAGACACAGACGAGCCAGCTCACCTACTCGGCGAGGCGCATTTTCCTCGATAAGTGACACATTTCACGCATACCGAGAATTACCGGGGTGGGTTATGCGCCCAAATATAGGCTATAGCCTAATAAGTTGAAATTGGTTTAGTGTCGAAAGTTCCCACATACTTTAGCCAACCTGGACTTTGTGAATTCGTTTTTGTGATATAAAAATAGAAATCGTATGATTCATTGTCTTCTTAATAATCTGCCCTAAATAATGCATTATTGAAAATGCACTTTTTGCGCCAAACAGCGTCAAACCTGCTGACCGGGGAACATAGGACCTTTCTTTATAAAAAGGGTCCTATGTTCCCCTGCACATACAAAGCGGGGAACATAGGACCCGGGGACTATAGGACCCGGGGACTATAGGGAGGACCCCGATTTAATCACTGGCTGGTTTTTGCATCCTTTGGCACCTACCACAGAGCTGTTGAGACCCGACCAGAGAGGCTCCTGGGTAACAGCACACCTGTTTTGCTGGGCCCTGCAGGCAGAGATGAGCAGCAGCACCTGGCTCGGCTCGGCAGCTCTCTTGATATCGGCCAGGGATTTGGTCCAATAGCAGGTGCTGACGAGCCACAACAAGGAGAAGATCACCGTCACAACAAAATCCTGTTTAGGACAGAGGAATGGAAAGGTTCTCATGCAGTAGGCGGATTGCACAGACGCTCCCTTGTGTCAGACGGGACACCGATGACCCAGTGCTTGACATGTATATATTAACTCACTGACCACGTGTGGGCCTCTGTTGTTCTCACGGTACTTGTTCTGATAGTAGATGTACACGACGGTTGCCAGCAGAGAGTACAGCAGGGCGAGCACTCCTATTGTCACAAAAAACTGAGCCGCTGATGAAAAATCCCCCTCCAGGAAGACAACCTCTTGTCTTTTCTTCTCACACAAAGGGGCTTTGAAATGCACCTGGTGTAATCTACAAGACCGAGAAAGAAAAAGAGCAGGTTGGCATTGATTCCTTGCTTGTTATGGAACCGTCAAATGAAAAAAAGAACTGTCAATCTTTAGTCAAAGTGTTGCCGCCAGCACTTGTCCAAACCCCCTGAACGTCAAATATGCAAATCGTGTGCCTCAGAGAGGTAAAAATATAAATAAGTTTCCGCAGAGCTGTCCCCGAAATGTTTTCCAGTAATGATGTTCCGACACGGTTACACAAACACAAAAAACTAAAAATACAATGATTAATGCCTGAAAATAAATATGGTGTTGGAATCTTTTAAAACTCTGGAGTCACCGTTCGGAAGATTGAAAGGATAAAACTGTGAGGAGGAAGCAGTGCTGCCGGCCAGAGACAAAACCACCGCTCCACCTCAAGGACGTAGGTGCACATCCTGCAACCCTGATCTATGTGACGTGACAAATGGTCTCCTGACAACTTTCGGCACATTATGCCCCGTATAGCGCCTGAGGGGAGTCCTTGCCCTGAGCAAATGAGTCCTTGCCCTGAGATTGCCATGCAGTTAAGTACCGGCCTCAGTATCATACAGCCCAGCTAGAAGAAAACCAAACTCAGCTTTTTGTTTTCATGTTTTTGTCTCCCATGTCTCTCTCCAGTCTACCCACTGCTACTTCCCACTCTCCCAGTAGAAATACTGAAGGCACTGCAGTAGTCTCCTCTCAAAATAAAAATGAGTCAGAGAGCAAGCCATGCAGGCATTCTGCCGACCTAAATAAAAGTACTAATGTGCCTTATTTGAGAGCCAGGTTATTAATAAATTGGTAGGTGTAGAATCATGGTGAAGATCTTTTCTTTTTTCAAATGTACTCCAAGACAAATTACGTCTCTCGACTATGTGCAGTGTAGCCCTCGTCTTGGATGCTGCCGCTGGCTTCCCTTCATAGACGACCCGGAGAACCCATGACCAGATCTGTCTACTCTTGGACTGATTCTTTTCTGGAGCAACTCATCGGCGGCGTAAGCCGAACGCCAAAGACCCCAACCCTTGTTATAGGATGCGGCAAATGGCCTGTCAATCTGAAAACAATGCAGTAAACTGACAAGACCTTTAATAAATTAGCTGATTGTGTAAAACAAGCAGCAGAGCAGGACATACCTGTCAACATCTATTCTAAGAGGAAGAACATCATCTGAGAGGAGGTAGATCCATTACAGTCAGTCATGCTGAGACATGATGTGCATGATCCAGGCCATGGCCGACAGAAGGCGAGAACAAATATATAGATTTATGGGCTGATCAACATTAGTCCAGCTTTCAGACTGACCTGAAACCCTCACATGCTGGTGTGAAATAAAACTTTCTAAGCGTTACCAGTTAACCATCAGAAAACAAGCGCAGCCGTCATCGATTGGTTTATCATTTAGATTCGTCACTGAGTGATAGAAAGCTGTAAATCTGGCTTCTTTTTACAGTTAACTATAGCAAACAGTAGGACTAACAATTTAAGAAACTTTAATTTCACCTAAACCTCCAGTGATACAAAAAAAAAGAAAAAATACATGGTTAAAGCTAATATGCATTACCTGGTGTTGGGATTTAAATCTTAATTTTAGATCTTAATCTAATCTTAATCTGAATATAATATTGAAATAGTATTACAGACACAGGCAGATCCCAAAGGTCATTTTTCCCCAACCTCTACATACATATGCTCACATTAGACTTGGCAACGACATAGAATCACAAAACCACTCGCTAGAAAACATTTACAAACTTTATTATCTGTTGTCTGCTTTGCATACTCAACAAGACATGACTTTATAAATCTTACTTATTTGCAAGCGTCCCTTTTAAAACCTGACATGTAATTATGGTAATAAGAGGGCCCGAAACTCCAATTAGACGACCCGAACAGATTATTGCATTGTTCATGTGTTTACTAGAACGATCAAACGGGTCGTTTTGACCGTTTGGGATATTCAAAGTTTAATAACTTTGTGAGGGGAAAAAAAGATCCCTGAAGGCTCCTGGAATTGCATATATTTGCATTAAAATGAGTTTTAGATCAGTTGCACAAAAAGTTATGATATGAGCTGCCTAAAACGACCACGAGCGGTCAAAATGATCGCGCGTAATTTCCGCGTCATCGCGAGCGTCATGCCGTTGTTCATGACGTGTATTGGTCGCGTCATTTCCTTCAGGAAGTTCGTTACTCTGTCCCGGAAACATGCTAGCGCTCTCCAGTGCAGAGTAATGGTCTAAACTTGATTTTTGATTATTGCCAACATGTGTGGTTACAGACGCCGTTTCAGACGCTCCATGTCTACCACCGACGCGTTGCAGTATTTACATGCGTTGGACAGCGGCCATTTTCAATCAGAATCGGAATACTTCAATTCATCCCCGAGGGGAAATTGGGTTGTTTGAAAAATAGTATTACAGCTGCTAAAATGTCAATTCTGCTGCCAGTCGTTTCTTAACAGACATACTAACAATGTAATACATTAATATCTCAATTGGGTATTTGTCTTGAGAGAATATAGAGTTTAAAACCCGGCTGCTCCACTCCCCCTCCTTCAATACATGTGAAGTCACCAGCCTCTACTTTTCACCTGACTATGAAGAGTTTCGCCAGGGGGACGTTGCGCGTGGGAGGATCGCGCTATTCCCCCGGGTTCCCACTCCCCCAAACAGGCGCCCCGACCAACCAGAGGAGGCGCTAGTGCAGCGACCAGAACACATACCCACATCCGGCTTCCCACCCACAGACACGGACAATTCTGTCTGTGGGGACGCGCGACTAAGCCGGAGGTAACATGGCGATTCGAACCACCGATCCCCTGTGTTGGTAGGCAACGGAATAGACCGCCAGGCCACCCAGGCGACCTCTGCCTTTCAAATCGTTGGTGAGCAACAGGCCGTCGTTAGTGTTCACTTTGTGTGATCACACAGATCAGTAGTTTTCAGAAGACACTCCTCAATCAGCGTTAAAGCAGTGAAAGCAGAGACAGGATTTAACCATCAGGTAGCCCTGTGATGAGAGGCCTTCAGTCCCAGTAGAAACCAGTTGATCTGCGGCTGCCACTTCAGCGTGAGACCCTATATACTGTGTCACCGGACGGAGCTTCAGCAGCCAGCATGTCCAACCACAGCAGTCATTTCATGCGATTGCACCATCGCCATCATTTTCTTATTCCAACACACCGCTTGATAGAGCTCCCTGTTTTTGTTTTCGTGAAATTTAGATATTTTTCAGCGCTCGTCTCTTTTCCCCTGCTGCAGGGACTTGAATGGGGCACTGAGTACTTTTCCTTGCATCATAAAGCTACAGTGAAGCTTTGCATCTAGAAAAAAAAAGAAATAGACATTAAATCCTATCATCATGGGATGGTTCTGCGACTGGAAGATGAAAACAGCCAGGTGATTTTTTTTCCTGAATTTTATAAAAAAAAGAAGAAAAGAAAATACTGTACTTCACACTTCACTCACATGCAAGTGCATTTTGGAAATTACACTCTTTTATAACATGCCAACCAACAGCTGGAAAAGAGAGCCCACATTTTCTCACATTTCACTGTTTTACACTTTAAAAATGATCTCGGCTATGCCGTTAGATCGTCATTCCACTTGAAAGAAAGTGAAATTAGCATCAAAAATAATATTGTCCAATGACTCATTGCCATTTCATTTCATGAAACTGAGATTTAGCATTGGTTACCATACCAAAATTATCACCGTTTTAAACTGCTCTTTGCACTGAGTGGCATTGCCGATTAGCTAAATATTAGACAAGGAACTGTTGTTTCTCTGTATGCTGAAAATAACAGTACTTAGCTTCAAATTACCATGACACAGTTGCTTGTGCATTGTGCTAAGTAGCACTGAGGATTACACCAGAGGCACTGGGATGGAAGCAAGGCTGACATCCGAGAGGGCAGAAATAACTTCTGCATAATGCTCGGTTCTCCCATTTGAACAGACAGGAAATGCTTGATGGAGTATGAGCATGAGCATAAAAATATACTTCACCTGAAAGGATAAGCAAAATCGAGGCTAATGCTGAAGTTGCTCGGTCTCTGGTCTGCACAGCTGACTTTAGCCTGCAGATGACCATAGTATCCTCCACATGTTGCGAAGGCACAGATTGCAAAAATCTAGGAAAGAAGGATATGGTGTAAGGATCACCATGTGTTGATCAGCTCACTTTCTCCTCCCATTCAGATTGATTGTAGAGCTTTAAAAACTACCTGTCCTTTCTCGGTGTAGTGTTTAAGGAAATGCCAGACTGTCGGACAAAATAGCACTGAGAGGACTTGTCAACCGAAAACACAGAGCAAGAGCTTGGAGAAACAACTTTGCTGACATCCATCCATCTACCCACCCATCCATCCATCCCCAACCACCTACACTCAATTAATCCAATTCAGGGTTGTGTAAACTTTATCAATAAGAAAAATATAAAAATGCAGAGCAATTATATCACATGGGTCAGGTCAACAATGAATATTACTGACATCTTCTGTCCATAGAGGAACTGTGAGCTTGTGTCATATCGATACACATGCATCAATAAATTATAGGGCTGTTGGTCAAGGTCCATAATCAATTAAAAAAAAAGATAAAACAACTGAATAATTTAAATACAGGAAGATGGCAAGCCAAGCTGCTCGCTGTGCACCAGAGGGTGTTCCACAGCAGCACGGTGAGACTCAACCTGTACACGGCTGCTGACGCCCTTTTCTCATAATGCATTGATATGAAAGCAGTGCATCATACATGGAAACAACATTTGCACAAAAATCACTGCAATGCCAACTACTTTACTATGCAATTCACCTTTTATGTTGAACATATGTTGCATCATCAATTTCAGTTGAATGCAAATCATACACCCCTCCTTCATAAGTCCCATTTCAACCAAATATGATGAATCCTTACACACTTACTGATAAAGCTCATCAATGCCATTTTCATTTTATCACAACTGATACCTGAGATCTCCTGGAAATTCAAAAGAAAAGAGGAATTATTGTAAAAAAAAAAAAAAGCAAGCTTACCGGAGCAAATATTACCATGCACATTTAAAAATCCCAGCGCACAACTTCCACTCCACACGGTGTAAGAAGCCTTTTCATCATATTTTTGGAATGCCTCTGATGTAGATGGCGAAGAGAGAGAGCAAGCCTTCAGGAGAGAGAGGAGTAGATTGTGGCTGTCTTTCTTGAAGAGATTTAGATGGGCTGTTGGTTCTTGCTTTAACTGGAGCTCTGCTCTGCTCCTTGTTAGGCACCAGGCTATCAGGCACACAACTGCAACTTGAAAGAGAGGCAGCAAGTGTGTCTGCACATTAATTCATAAAATCACCAGTTAATTAACATACTGTAACACATTCATAACCCCTTAAGCACACACACACACACACACACACACACACACACACACACACACACACACACACACACACACACACACACACACACACACACAGTTAGCCCAAACAAAACAGTGCAGCCATACTATATAGACACATATATATATGAATATACACTACCGTTCAAAAGTTTGGGATCACCCAAACAATTTTGTGTTTTCCATGAAAAGTCACACTTATTCACCACCATATGTTGTGAAATGAATAGAAAATAGAGTCAAGACATTGACAAGGTTAGAAATAATGATTTGTATTTGAAATAAGATTTTTTTTACATCAAACTTTGCTTTCGTCAAAGAATCCTCCATTTGCAGCAATTACAGCATTGCAGACCTTTGGCATTCTAGCTGTTAATTTGTTGAGGTAATCTGGAGAAATTGCACCCCACGCTTCCAGAAGCAGCTCCCACAAGTTGGATTGGTTGGATGGGCACTTCTTTGAGCAGATTGAGTTTCTGGAGCATCACATTTGTGGGGTCAATTAAACGCTCAAAATGGCCAGAAAAAGAGAACTTTCATCTGAAACTCGACAGTCTATTCTTGTTCTTAGAAATGAAGGCTATTCCATGCGAGAAATTGCTAAGAAATTGAAGATTTCCTACACCGGTGTGTACTACTCCCTTCAGAGGACAGCACAAACAGGCTCTAACCAGAGTAGAAAAAGAAGTGGGAGGCCAATTTCTTAGCAATGTCTCGCATGGAATAGCCTTCATTTCTAAGAACAAGAATAGACTGTCGAGTTTCAGATGAAAGTTCTCTTTTTCTGGCCATTTTGAGCGTTTAATTGACCCCACAAATGTGATGCTCCAGAAACTCAATCTGCTCAAAGAAGTGCCCATCCAACCAATCCAACTTGTGGGAGCTGCTTCTGGAAGCGTGGGGTGCAATTTCTCCAGATTACCTCAACAAATTAACAGCTAGAATGCCAAAGGTCTGCAATGCTGTAATTGCTGCAAATGGAGGATTCTTTGACGAAAGCAAAGTTTGATGTAAAAAAAATCTTATTTCAAATACAAATCATTATTTCTAACCTTGTCAATGTCTTGACTCTATTTTCTATTCATTTCACAACATATGGTGGTGAATAAGTGTGACTTTTCATGGAAAACACAAAATTGTTTGGGTGATCCCAAACTTTTGAACGGTAGTGTAAATAGCAGCATGATAGCTCCGCTGATTTCCCGCCGGGGATCGGGGGTTCAAACACTGGTTGGGATAAGTCTCCAGTAAGAGTCTGGGGCTTAGACTCCTGACGCGACGCAAGCCAGCTACGAGGTCCGTGTCAGGTGTTGGGGAACCAGGGCAACCTGATGAGAAACGGGCTACTGAAACAAGTCTTTCATGAACAAGGGCTGAGGACCTGGATCTGGTGGAATGCAACCATAACAGCAAACCCCAGAGGGGATATATGAAGCGTATGTAGGAACTATGGATCAGTAGGAGACCTACTTCCATACTGACTCAGAAGCAGCCAGTGGCTCAATGCTTGCACATCAATAGAAGGAAACTACTGTCACAACTTGAGATGGAGAGGCTCCAACAGGATGACTATACAATTCAGCACCCTGAATGGCCACCCAGTAGGCAGGAGATACGTGAGGGCAGACTCCAACCAGCCAAAACAATCCTACCAGCCATGACAGCTGAAGCTACTGAGGTTCAATTGGGAATCATGGCCAGACTAAAGACAATAAACTCCTGGGCTTGGCTTCCGAGACTCAGTGACAAAGTACCATCACAAAGCCTGCTTGTGGATGCAAACACAGCCTTATGCAACATCTCAACTGCCACTATAACAGAGACCAACGAGCATGCATATGCCATTGCAACCATAATCCTGGAGTTGCTTGGGTACAGGATGAAGAAGACAGGTCACCAACAGCACCCTCCATGGAAGAGAAGGCTGGAAGCCAATATTAAAGAAGCACAGAGAGATGTTTGCCAGTTAACAGAGGTGTAGAAAGGTGTGATGAAAGACAGGCCCTGGTTTAATAAGTACAGCAAGCTGTCCATAAGTGAGGCCCTGGAAACTGCCAAACAAAGGCTCACAGCTTCTGCCACCAGGCTGAAGAGATACACTAGAGAAGCAGAAGCCAAAAGAGTAAATGGCCTGTTCCTCAAAGAACCATCCAAAATCTACTCCCAGCTGTAGAGTAACAAGGGAACAACATCAGACCCACCCAAAGTAGACAGAGCAATACTGGAAGGCTATATGGGAAAAGGAGGCATCCCACAACATCAGTACCCAGTGGCTGGTGCACCAAAGAACAGACCAGCAATATCCCAGAACGAGAACCAGTTATCATCATAGTGGCCAACATCCAACGACGACTCTCAAACATGAAGAGCTAGGCTGCACCAGGCCCTGACATGATTCCTGCCTACTGTCTAAAGAAGCCATGTACACCTGGTGACACAGATGAACCAGCTGCTGACATCAAGGTCTCACCCTGACTGGGGAGAACAATGCTGATCACGAAGGATCCCCACAAATGTGCAACACCTTCAAACTACTGGTTGATAACCGGCCTCTCCACAACATGGAAGATCCTGTTGGGCATCATAACAGCTAAGCTGAATGGGCACATGAGTCAATACATGAAAGATACTCAGAAAGGAATTGGGAACAACACCAGAGGGACAAGGCATTAGTTAATGGTTGATAGAGCCGTCACCCAAGACTCTAAGTCCAGACAGAACAACATGAGCACAACCTGGATTACAAGAAAACCTATGATTCAGTGCCCCACACATGGTCATTGGAGTGCTTGGCACTATATAGAAAGCCACCAGGACACTAATAGCCTTCATCAAGAACTCAGTGCGGCAGTGGAAAACAACACTAGAGGTCAACTGAAAGACAATGACACTGGTAACCATCAAATGTGGCGTATACCAAGGTGATACACTATCTCTGCTGCTGTTCTGCGTAGGCCTGACCCCCTCAGTCAGATCATCACGAAGAGTGGATATGGATACAGGTTACAGATACAAGTGGAGTTACTATCAGCCACCTCCTATACGGGGATGACATCAAGCTATATGCCAGGAATGGGCAACACACTGACTCATTGATCCACCTCACCAGGATCTACAGCAATGACATCGGGATGTCACTCAGATTGGACAAGTGCGGTCAAATGGTGGCAAAAAGAGGACCAGATGTTACCAGATGGCTTTTTTAACAGACATTTAAGACAGTTACAAGTACCTGGGTATTCCACAGGCAAATGGAAAGACAGCAAGGAGGTCAGCGACAGCCAAATACCTCCAGAGTGAGGCATGAGGCAGGTGCTGAGGAGCCAGCTCAATGGGAAGAACAAGATCCAAGACATAAACACATATGCCCTACCAGTCAGTTGATACCCAGCTGGAATAATAAGCTAGCCAAAGGAGGAGAAAAAGGCCACAGATATCAGGACATGAAACTCCTCACAATACACAGAGTTCTACCCGAAGTCCAGCAGCCTGAGACCGTATGATAAGTGAAGAGATGGGGGCCGAGGATTAATGAGTGTCAGAGCTACTATCCAAGATGAAACAAGGAACATTCACGAGTACATGAGAAAGAGGGTCCTCCTGAACGAACTGCTGAGTGAGTACCTCAGGCAGCAGAGGACAGAGAGCGGGGAAGAAGAAGAAGAAGAGGAGGTATCATGGAAGACCAAGCCCTTCCATAGGCTGTACCATCGACAGATAGGAGACATAGCTGAGATCGAGAAATCCTACCAGTGGCTAGAAAAGGCTGGACTGAAGGTTCTGATCATAGCAGCACAAGAACGGGCACTCGGGACAGGATCGGTTGAGGTAGGGGTCAACCACACCCGACAAGACCCAAGATGCAGGCTGTGCAAAGATGCCCCTGAGACAGTCCAGCACATAGTAGCAAATACAATGCAGTAAAATGCTAGCTGGGAAAGCATACACTGAAAGGCATAACCAAGTGGCTGGGATAGTGTACAGAAATGTCTGTACTGAATACAGACTGGAGGTCTCCAAGTCCAAATGGGAGACACCACCACCGATGGCAGAGGTAGGATCCTGTGGGACTTCAAGTTCCAGACTGACAAGCAGGTGCTGACTAACCAACTAGAAATTGTGGCGGTCAACAAGGAACAAAAGGCAGCAGTAGTGATCGATGTAGCGATCCCAAGCGACGGTTGTGGTGCATGAACAAGTAGATATTTCATCAACCGTGAGACAACTCGGCTTTATAATCACAGTAATTAGAGAAACAGAACAGGGCTGTTCCCTCCTTCCTTTGTTTAGCCCAGATGGGAAGTTGGCTCATAGCAGGCTAGTAATGCAAACGCTGAGGTTGGTCTTTAGTATGATGAAGCAAAGATATCAGCACATTAACACTGGAGACCTTAACGAACAAATAACTGAAACGTTAAACATTGCTCATAAAAAGATGACCCTCCGCTCCGCTGAGAGCACTGGTGATTTTGCAGGGTTAAGAAGTTAGACATTAGTTACACAAAAAGCCGTGTCATCCAAAATACAAAAAAAAGTAATGTTGCCATGGTAACCTGACTGAGAGGTTTTCTAAAATGTTTATCCGACCCGAGCTAAAACACAACTTTATTGAAGCAATAACAGTCAACAGCACTTGATAATTACTGACATATGGTGCAGTAGATGTACAGCGTAAAACTGACATTAAGAGCTGCCATAATTATAAAATATAGTAACATTATAACAAGAGTTAGCTTTAATTATTATGATGAAGTCTGTGAAAGCAGGTAGATGATTATGACGCCTCAGTTATGATGTCTGATAATGGTAATGACACTGATGATGGTAATATTCAGTCTTTTTATTTGCATAATTTTTTATTCAAGATTCAAAGTTGCTCTGGATATGTACAGACGGGAGACAAATTAAAGTAGAAACCTGGATGCTTGACCCCTGCAGTGAGGGGGTCTGTGGGCTCTGTTGTGCTGTGCTGTGGGGGGAGGGGTATTTTCCTGTCATGGTTTGGGTCCACATGTCCCCTTAGAGGGGAGGGTCACTGTAAATCAATACAAAGCTATTCTGGGTGATCACCTTTGTCCTATGATGAGACATCTCTATCCTGATGCTAAGCTTTCTGTTGGAGTAACGGAGAAGGACAGGATTAGGAATTACTATATTAGAGGGACAGCTCAGGTTGGACGATTTGGAGAAAGCAAGAGAGGCAAGATTGAGATGGCTTGGACATGTGTGGAGGAGAGATACTGGGTATATTGGGAGAGGGATGCTGCAGATGGAGCTGCCAGGCAAGAGGAAAAGAGGAAGGCCAAAGAGGAGGTTTATGGATGTGGTGAGGGAGGACATGCAGGTGGCTGGTGTGACAGAGGAAGATGCAGAGGACAGGAAGAGATTGAAACAGATGATCCACTGTGGCGACCCCCTAACGGGAGCAGCTGAAAGAAGAAGAAGAAACATTTCTATCCTGATGGGAGTGGTCTCTTCCAGGATGCCGATGCCCCCATCCACAGGGCACAACGGGGTCACTGGATGGCTTGATGAGTATGAAAATGATGTAAATCACATGCTATGGCCTTCACAGTCACCAGATCTCAACCCAACTGACCACCTATGGGAGGTTTTGGACCGACGTGTTAGACAGCGCTCTGCACCACCACCATCAAAACACAAAATGAAGGAATATCTTTTGGAAGAATGGTGTCTATCCCTCTAGTAGAGGTCAGACTTGTAGAATCTGTGAAAAGGAGCATTGAAGCTGTGCTGGAGGCTCATGGTAGTGGTGTTTATGTTTGATTTTGATGTTGTAGTCTTAAAGTTACACGCACGCACGCACGCACACACACACACACACACACACACACACACACACACACACACACACACACACACACACACACACACACACACACACACACACACAAAACCCTAACGTATGAATGCTTGAATCACAGTGGGTACCAAAGTGAGAAGCAAGTGAGATGATGACTTCTGCATCTGCAAACCAACAATTGATAAT
>NC_079212.1:95150114-95210114 GCF_029633865.1 Lampris incognitus | reverse complement strand
GTGTGTGTGTGTGTGTGTGTATGTATGTATGTATGTATGTGTGTGTGTGTGTGTGTATGTGTATAAGTAATTTGGGTGTCTAGAAAAGCACTATATAAATGTAATTATAATCATTATTATAGATATATGGATGCATATCAAAATTAGTTCTTACTGCTCATTTCTGATCATGTTTTCCCCCTGAAACGTCACTTTAACTAAAAAATTGAAAAACTTTTAAAACTCCACGCTAGATGTTGTTATTGTGGCCAGAAAACATTCTAGAAGAGCTGTATTTGATCAATTTGACCCCTCAAGTGTTGTGAAGAGAAGAACGTGCTTGTAATGACCTCTTGTGGTAAATAGTCAGTATTACAATTTCAGAAGTCAAGTCAAGTCAATTTTACTTGTATAGGCCAATATCACAAATTTGCCTCAGGGGGCTTTACAGCAATACAACATTATATTCTTATACCCTTGCATCGGATAAGAAACAACTTCCTAATTTTTTTTAAACTGTAACAGGGAGAAAAAAATTGGAAGATGACCTAAAAAAACAAGGTTATCCAGAGGCTACCGAGTGGAATTTAGATTTCATCTCTAGTCACTGACTCCGGGGTGACACGGCTTCCTCCAACACAATTCCCACCCACTTCAGCTGTATTTCTACTCTTATTAAAAATTCATACTCATCCTACAGCTTCAAGAAGGTCCCTCCCCTTTTGGCTGCTGATCACTCAGTTGCTCTTGTTCTTCCCTGATGTGCCACATCTTGCTTCATCATAGTCCGGCATTTAGTTGTGTTGAATATTTCTGCTATGTGTGTACTGGTTTTACCTAATGCCGTGAGAACCTGAATTTCTGTCATGCTACTACTACTATTACTACTACAGCTGCTTCTACTACTACTACTACTGTTATTACTACTGCTACCACTACTACTACTAAAACTGCTATTGTTACTGCTTCTGCTATTACCACTGCTACTGCTGTTACCACTGCTACTACTACTGCCGCTATGTCTACTACTACTGCAACTATGACTACTACTATGACTGCTACTATTACTATTTCGATGACTACTACTACTACTGCTACTATGACTACTACTACGAATACTACTACTGCTACTACTACTACTGCTGCTACTACTACTGCTACTATGACTACTGCTATTACTACTACTATGACTACTACTACAAATACTACAACTGCTACTACTGCTACTGCTACTACTACTACCGCTACTACTATTACTACTACTGTTACTACTACTACTACTATGACTACTGCTATTACTACTTCTATGACTACTACTACAAATACTACAACTGCTACTACTGCTACTGCTACTACTACTACTATGACTACTGCTATTACTACTTCTATGACTACTACTACAAATACTACAACTGCTACTACTGCTACTGCTACTACTACTACTACTACTGCTACTACTACTACCGCTACTACTATTACTACTACTGTTACTACTACTACTACTACTACTACTACTACTACTGTTGCTACTACTACCGCTACTACTATTACTACTACTGCTGCTACTACTACTACTACTGTTACTACTACTACCGCTACTACTGTTACTACTACTGTTACTACTACTACTACTACCAATAATAATAATAATTATTATTATTATTATTATTATTATTATTATCATTATACTATGCCTGGCTGCTCCTGTTAGGGGTCGCCACAGCAAATCATCCGTTCCTGTCCTCTGCATCTTCCTCTGTCACACCAGCCACCTGCATGTCCTCCCTCACCACATCCATAAACCTCCTCTTTGGCCTTCCTCTTTTCCTCTTCCCTGGCAGCTCCATATTCAGCATCCTTCTCCCAATATACCCAGCATCTCTCCTCCACACACGTCCAAGCCATCTCAATCTTGTCTCTCTTGCTGTCTCCAAACCGTCCAACCTGAGCAGTCCCTCTAATGTACTCGTTCCTAATCCTGTCCTTCTTCATCACTCCCAGTGCAAATTTGAGCATCTTCAACTCTGCCACCTCCAGCTCCTCCTCCTGTTTTTTCATCAGTGCCACTGTTTCCAAACCATATAACATAGTTGGTCTCACAACCATCTTGTAAACCTTCCCTTTAACTCTTGCTGGTACCCTTCTGTCGCAAATCACCCCTGACACTCTTCTCCACCCACTCCACCCTGCCTGCACTCTCTTCTTCACCTCTCTTCTGCACTTTGGAAAGTTGACCCCAAGTATTTAAACTGATATGCCTTTGTCACCTCTACTCCTTGCATCCTGACCATTCCACTGTCCTCCCTCTCATTCACGCATAGGTATTCCGTCTTGCTCCTAATGACTTTCATTCCTCCTCTCTCCAGTGCATACCTCCACCTCTCCAGGCTCTCCTCCACCTGCTCCCTACTCTCGCTACAGATCACAATGTCATCCACTAACATCATAGTCCACGGAGACTCCTGCCTGATCTCGTCCGTCAACCTGTCCATCACCACTGCAAACAAGAAAGGGCTCAGAGCCGATCCTTGATGTAATCCCACCTCCACCTTGAACCCATCTGTCATTCCAGCCACACACCTCACCACTGTCACGCTGCCCTCATACGTATCCTGCACCACTCCTACATACTTCTCTGCAACTCCCAACTTCCTCATACAATACCACACCTCCTCTCTCAGCACGCTGTCATATGGTTTCTCTAAATCTACAAAGACACAGTGTAACTCCTTCTGGCCTTCTCTATACTTCTCCATCAACATTCTCAAAGCAAACATCACATCTGTGGTGCTCTTTCGTGGCATGAAACCATACTGCTGCTCGCTGATCATCACCTCTCCTCTTAACCTAGCTTCTATTACTCTTTCCCATATCTTCATGCTGTGGCTGATCAACTTTATACCTCAGTAGTTGCTACAGTTCTGCACATCGCCCTTATTCTTGAACATTGGTACCAGTATGCTTCTTCTCCACTCCTCAGGCATCCCCTCATTTTCCAAGATTGTGTTAAACAATCTAGTTAAAAACCCCACTGTCATCTCTCCTAAACACCTCCATGCCTCCACAGGTATGTCATCTGGACCAACTGCCTTTCCACTCTTCCTCCTCTTCATAGCTGCCCTCACTTCCTCCTTGCTAATCCACAACACTGCCTGATTCACTATCCCCACATCATCCAGCCTTCTCTCTCTCTCTCTCTCTCTCTCTCTCTCTCTCTCTCTCTCTCTCTCTCTCTCTCTCTCTCTCTCTCTCTCTCTCTCTCTCTCTCTCTCTCTCTCTCTCTCTCTCTCTGTCTGTCTCTCATTTTCTTCATTCATCAGCCCCTCAAAGTACCCCTTCCACCTTCTCAACACACTCTCCTCACTTGTCATCACATTTCTATCTCTATCCTCGATCGCCCTCACCTGCTGCACATCCTTCCCAGCTTGGTCCCTCTGTCTAGCCAGTCGGTACATGTTCTTCTTTACTGTCCAACCGCTCAAACAACTCACCATACACCTTTTCTTCTGCCTTTGCCACCTCCCTCTTCGCTTTATGCTGCATCTCCTTGTACTCCTGTCTACTTTCTTTATCCCTCTGACTACCCCACTTCTTCTTTGCCAACAATAATGTTAAAGTAATAATAAGGTGGACACAACATTTATTGAGAGAAACGGTTCATAAACATTTTGTCCAGATTAGCTGATTCAGCCTCCTGTGATTTCCTTGCCTGGATTACTGAGCATGCATAAAGACATTTTGCTGATGATGTTTTTTCCTTTTCTTCTTGTTAAACCTACCAGCCAACCAACTACATAATCATACACAGAGTTATCATCATCATCATCATCATCATCATCATCGTCATCATCGGCGGTCACTGGAAACGAGTATGACTGTCCTGTGGAGGACGCCTGTCCGTGACTTTGTTTAACGTGGGGAGACTGGTGCACAGACAGCCACCACACGGTCCTTGCTAGATCTGGGTAAGGATCCAGTGACACGGAGTCCAAGACCACAGGGGGCCCATTTCTTCTGCAGCCTTCATCTGTCTTCCCAGCCGCTGTGATGCTTCGCTGAAGTCAGCCATCACCCTCCGCCAGTTCCACCCTTGAGGTCTTGGCTGGATTGCTCTTTGTCAGGGACCTCCCCCTTGACCTTGCCGCCATGGGTGACCCTACCAGGAGCACAGCTCCAGACGGCATTGCTCTCGGGGTCTCAGTTATACCTGCGTTTGACTCCGTGTTTGAATAGTGTTTCTTCACGTCAGAATTTGTCGTGAATTTCAGACCAGAAGAAGAACTTTTGTCTCAACTAAGTAATACCCACGTATAACTTGTTTGACGTTAGTAGCCTTAGCAGTAGGGAGACTTCTCAATCTGATGTATCTCCAGCGGGAGGCTTTAAAAACCCAACTGTTTATTGTAGCTTTCTTTCCATTTTTGTAGCTACCAGTGTGCATTTGTTACACTCTGTAAAATAAATGTGTGCTTTTTTTTCTTCTTCTTAAATAACATTAAGAATTGCAGTAAAAAAGACCAATGGATGCTGTGTCCTCAGTTGGATGACTGCTGTAAATGTATTTTATTATTCAGACTGTAGTGATTATAGTCTATTCACTATGTGGGCACCAATCTCCTGTTGTGTGTGTGTGTGTGTGTGTGTGTGTGTATGTGTGTGTGGGCTGGGTTCCTGGGAATTTTGGAATTAGCAGAGGCAAAAGCTGCTCAATCATCTTCCTGTTACAAGGCCGCTGTGGGACATACAGTACAGCCAGTGCAAATAATTTACATCAGAATGGCCTTCTCTAGGCATGATGCTGTTGGAGCCTCCAAGGAAATCAGGCAATCACAAAGGCAGTGCGCACACCCACACGCACACCCACATATGCCCCAACATCCCCAACATTTTACATTCATTCATTCACTCTTATTTCAGATATTTTATCCAAAGGGGCTTATATGAGAGTCTGCAATGAGTAGATATACATTAGCGTGTCAACCTATAGCCATCCTAGAGGACTGAATAGTAATCACAACATAGGCAAGAGTGCATTTCACGTCAAGCGTAAGCGCACAACAGGTAGGCCACCAATAGTATCGCCTGGGTATCTTGATGCATGCTCAGTAATCCAGGTACGAAACTCAAAGAAAGGTGAATCAGTTCATCGGGACACAAAACATTTATCGAGAGGAACTTTCCAGCCCTCATCCGAGTGACCTCTTCAGTCCCAGCTGACTGCAGTGCTGTTTATAAGGCTGGACATACCTGCAGTCAGTTGAGGTTGCACCAGTCGCTTAGATGAGGGGTGAAAAGTCGCTCTCAATAAATGTTTTGTGCCCAGATGAACTCATTCACCTTTCCGTGATATCGCTAGGGTATTTCAAACTAGCTGGACAATGCTGCAGAATAGTTTCACAGACATGAGACCATGTAGGAAATGGCTTGGAAAAGGCTCGGAAAAGCAAAATGTTAAGGCCTCTCTTACATGTTGTGACCAGGTCTGCTGCCCTAATGGAAGGCAGGCATTCATTCCGCCGTGTCAGGACCGGGTGAGAGAAGAGTCTAAACCTTGACTTCAGCCCTCTTGAAATGGGCATAAACATCAGCTTTGCTCAAGCAGAATAAAGAGGGTGAATAGGAGTGATGCATGTTCATATGGGTTTGCAGATGGGTCTTTGAACTGCCCGGAAAGCCAGCAGCCAGGTTTTGAACTTTATGTGGGCAGCATATAAAGGGAGCTAATGCAGAGAGGCAAAGATATACACATGTTGGCAGGCTGAAAAACCAAGCATTCAGCTTGACGCTGGGTTGTTTGTAGCTGCTGAATTACACTTGCAGGGACACCGGGAAGAGGTGCTTTGCAATAGGCTAACCAAGAGATGACCGGGCACTGCATGCTCTAATGAGAATACCTCATGATACCTCATGATACGTTAATCCATAGATCGCCCAAAGTATGACTGTGAGGCTGATTTGCAGCATTGCTCAGCTGATTTGTAATTTGAACCTGTTATTGCTCTCACTGTTTGCTTTGCTGACTTGTTTGACACTGATGTGATGTTTGCTTTGAGGATGTTGATTGAGAAGTATAGAGAAGGCCAGAAGGAAATACATTGTGTCTTTGTGGATTTAGACAAAGCATATGACAGGGTGCCGGGCAGTGGCGGCGGCTGCTAACAATTTTGGGGGGGCGCAATTTACCTTGGCGCAGCACACCTGACAGCTGCTTTAATATCCACACAGCCACAGAGTTATTGAGAAGGACATAGGCTGCATTGTCTTTCCTAATAACTCTATGACTGTGTGGACATTAAAGCAGGTTTCAGGTGGGCTGTGTCAAGGTAAATTGTGCCCCCCCCCAATTTTTAGTAACAGCCGCCACTGGTGCTGAGAGAGGAGGTGTGGTATTGTATGAGGAAGTCAGGAGTTATAGAGAAGCATGTAGGAGCGGTGCAGGATATGTATGAGGGTGGTGTGACAGTGGTGTGGTGTGCGGTTGGAATGACAGATGGGTTCAAGGTGGAGGTGGGATTACATCAAGGATCGGCTCTGAGCCCTTTCTTGTTTGCAGTGGTGATGGACAGGTTGACGGACGAGATCAGGCAAGAGTCTCCATGGACTATGATGTTTGCGGATGACATTGTGATCTGTAGTGAGAGTAGGGAGCAGGTTGAGGAGAGCCTGGAGAGGTGGGGGTATGCACTGGAGAGAGGAGGAATGAAAGTCATAAGGAGCAAGATGGAATACCTATGCATGAATGAGAGGGAGGACAGTGGAATGGTGAGGATGCAATAAGTGGAGGTGACAAAGGCGTATGAGTTTAGATACTTGGGGTCAACTGTCCAAAGTAACGGAGTGCAGAAGAGAGGTGAAGAAGGGAGTGCAGGCAGGGTGGAGTGGATGGAGAAGAGCATCAGGAGTGATTTGCGATAGAAGGGTACCAGCAAGAGTTAAAGGGAAGGTTTACAAGATGGTTGTGAGACCAGCTATGTTATATGGTTTGGAGACAGTGGCACTGACAAAAAGACAGGAGGTGGAGCTGGAGGTGGCAGAATTTAAGATGCTGAGATTTTCATTGTGGGTGATGAAGAAGGACAGGATTAGGAACGAGTACATTAGAGGGACAGCTCAGGTTGGACGGTTTAGAGACAAAGCAAGCGAGACAAGATTGAGATGGTTTGGGCATGTGTGGAGGAGAGAGGCTGGGTATATTGGGAGAAGGATGCTAAATATGGAGCTGCCAGGGAAGAGGAGAAGAGGAAGGCCAAAGAGGAGGTTTATGGATGTGGTGAGGGAGGTCATGCTGGTGGCTGGTGTGACAGAGGAAGATGCAGAGGACAGGAAGAGATGGAAACGGATGATCCGCTATGGCGACCCCTAACAGGAGCAGCCAAAAGTAGTAGTAGTAGAAGTAGTAGTAGTAGTAGAAGTAATAGTATTGCTGTCACTGGAGGTGATCTACCTGTTTGCACGTACACTAATTACACTTGACATGACATGCACTTGACTATGATATGATTACTATTGATCAGAAGTTAGCTTACCATGCCCCTCTTCCGCATCCTGTCAGACTGCCCTCTATGACCTCTGTTGAGACCCCTTTGGGCACAGCTCCAGGCAGGCCGGTGGTCTCTCAGCCCACAGGATGCAGCAGACCAAGCTCTCCCAGCCGATCCTGCGCTAGCTGTCCCAGCCATCAAAAGCCATCCATAATTTTAGCATACATTATCCGCTAAATGCCGATTCTTAGCTTTGGATAAAAACATATGCTAAAAGATGTCAAAATGAATTAAAAACATACACTAGACGGTCACTGTAGATTTTAAAATGTTTCGCCTCTCATGACTTCCGCAGTTCTGATGTCATGAGGCCAGTGGGATGAGGGGTGAACTGTTTTTGAAATCTGCAGCAGCAGTTCAGTGTATATTCTCACGTCCTTTCGACATATTTCTGGATGACTAATGTGAGTCTACACAGACATCTGCAAACTGAAGAAGATATGAAATGTAAATGCGATGCACAAAGCGAATCAGTAGGAATTAGAGATGGAGGCAAAGTGGTCAGAAAATGAGCAGCAGCTGTTGACTTGCACCAGAAGGTAATGATGGAGCCTGATGGAAAGCTGATGGAGCCTGATGGAAAGCTCCCTGCGGATGCAGGGCTGAAGAAGTGCAGGGATGACCAGCAGCTCAGTTTTTGGAAAACATGTGAGCTGGAGGCGCCTCTCTGCTACCACAGCCAAGCACACACCTCCGTGCCTTCAGGTGGAAAAGAAATGTAGAGGTGGTCCACAAGGTGAGTAAAGGGGACAAACTAGAATTATAATCATGTGTCCCTTTATTGTGCTCTAAAACACATTTGGAGGACTACCTTACCATCTATGAGACATTTCTAAAAGCTGGCAAGGCTTTTCTAATCGCTGGGCATTGATGTCAGATATTGTTGGTTAGCAAGAGTCGTCTTTTGAGCTGGAGAACGGCCAAAAGAACAGTGAATGAAGGAGAGGATGTTTTGATAAAGCCCCTCTTTTATGTGATTACTACTGATCATCTGATCGATTCTGAATGGGGAAGCAATATCTGTAAGACTGGAAACTGGTTCAAATGTTCTTGTTGCATATGTGAAAGTAGTTAAAAACTTTCTGACATTAAGTTTTTTGATCTCTCATATTTTCTGTGTAACGAATATGACAGAAACTCCTCAAACCCAACGCAGAGACTGTGAGGTGTATCACACCCATCTCCTATTTGTCTTTTTTTTTTGTATTTTGATATACTATATTGATCCCCATAGGGAAATTCCTCTCTACACTTAAGCCATCCTAGCTGTGTAGCTGGGAGCAGTGGGCAGCCACCATGCAGCGCCCGGGGACCAACTCCAGTTGGTCTTGTCAAGCCTCAGTTAGGGACACAGACATGCATGTCTTTTTTTTTCTTTTTTTGATGGTGGGGGAAACCAGAGCACCCGGAGAAAACCCACCACAGACACGGGAAGAACATGCAAACTGCACATAGAGGATGACCTGGGATGGCCCTCAAGGTTGGACAACCCCAGGGTTTGAACCCAGGACCTTCTTGCTGTGAGGCCGTCTTGACACTTTTTGTTATTGTTATATATAATTAAAAGGGTAGGTAGTAAAAGGTAGTGGCTGAGTATGGACTCGACCACAAGTCCAGTCTCGAGTCCACATTTTGAAATTATTAAAGATCTTGTTTTAGATTTCACCGCATAATCACTCAGACTTGACTTGGTCCTGGACAGCGTGGACTCGTGATCATTTTTCAAGAACTGTTACAAGAATTTCATTTACTTATGTTTTTTTTTTCATTTTTGAAATGAATATCAATCGTCCCTTGAGGAGATCAATTAAGTGCAATCTAATCTGCTTTGTTTATTGTTTCACTGTTATTAGTTTATGTCTCTGAAACATTGGAAAATTGAAATCTGAAATATTCAATTCTTGGCAGAGGAAAGGAAGCCTAAATGAATATGACAGTGTGGTGAAGTTCTGACTTTTACTCCAATGATAGACTACAACAGTTACGGTCATGATGTTTAATTTAACTGCTGTTCTGGTGTCAGCCTTTAAATGGCGGCACGGTGGCCCAGTGGTTAGCACTGTTGCCTCACAGCAAGAAGGTCCTGGGTTCAAACCCCAGGCTGTCCCAGGTCCTTTCTGTGTGGAGTTCGAATGTTCTCCCCGTGTCTGCGTTGGTTTCCTCCGGATGCTCTGGTTTCCCCCCACCATCAAAAAAACATGCATGTTAGGGTTAATACCCCTGAGCAAGGCAGTGGAAAGAAGAACTGGAGTTGGTCCCCGGGTGCTCCAGCTGCCCGCTGCTCCTATACAACAGGATGGGTTAAATGCAGAGAACACATTCATTGTAAGAACATAATGGCAAATAAAGTGGCTTTCTTTCCATTCTTTTCTTCTTCTAAGTAAGTTCTGGCCCTAGTGGTCTTGAGCTGGACTTGCCACCTTAAAGTCTTGGACTCGACTTGGACTAGCGCCCACCTAAAGACTTGCTCTAGACGTTGCCTCGGCCTGGGTGGTCTTGACTGCAAGGCAAGTTAAGGCTCTCCGTTGATAAGTCATGTGGTCACGGTCTTCCCACCGTGTCATTTACTTGTCTCGGTTAATCAAAAACAGCAACAAAGATGGGATTCAAACGCCACCCAGGCATTAACGGATGCAGGCCTCTGATCATACTACCAAGAGAGGGCACCAATTAGCCATGTTGACAGAAGACAGAGGTCTCCTGCCATCATCGGCGCTCTCTATTTCTTCAACACTGCGCTCCATCTTTCTCCGTCTCCAACTCCAGGTTGCCCCCCCCCCCCCCCCCGTGTCCTATTTATGCAGAATGCCCACATACGGTGGCGCTCCTCTGTTGCCGTCTCTGTTTGTAAGACAAATCATATCCTAGGGTGGATGAGAATCCCCCTGTTGGTCTGGTCGCATACGAAGCTTCTCCCATGCCGGGGAGGCTTCAGCCATTCGCTGCATTATTAATGAATCTTTTTCTGGCTCCATCTCTCTCTCCCTCGCTCTCTACCCTGAACACCGTGGGAGGGAGCGATGAGTGAAAGTCTGGTGGTTTTTTGTGAAATGTCCATCCATCACGGAGCGGAGTTTCGCACGCAGTGAAGAAATACACCTTCTGAGGGATCTCCTTTTGCAGAGGAACAGTGGAGGCCCTGGGCTAATCTCTACAGAAACGGCTAATCCCTACTCTGACTTTACGGGGGGGGGGGAGCCTCCCACTTAAAATCAGCCTCCAGGCTGAGCACGGATGTAGCGTGGGTCGCTTAAATATTTTGTCATTACACTTCAACCTGAAATGGAAAAAAGGACACAACAAAAACGTCTGTAAAACAAGTCCCTGAATAACTCTGCAGGCAATCAGCAGACTGCCCCGACAGGCCCCATCGGGCATTAACCTGTCTGTGGCTCTTTCTGTGTTGTAAAGAAAGGAAACGGGCGGAGGTATAGGAGATAAACCGGGAAAAGAGGCAAGGGGTGGGGGACGGGGTAAACGAGGAGAGAAAGAGAAAATGAGAAAGAGAGAGGGAAAATGCATTTTATGCACAAATAAGGGAAGGAGAATGTCAAGAGAAGTAGAAAACAAATGGGCTGAATGACTTCATCTGCTCCTCTGGGTCCGGCGGGACTCCACCTCAGAGGCAATGCGAGACTAATGTAGAAGAGGCAGGGGGGTGGGGGGTGAGGGATGTGACTTAAATAATAAGGGCTCTTTTTTAGCCTTTGGGTTACAGGCCTGGGTGGCGACGGAAACCTGGAAGGCCGCATTACGATAAAGGATTAGCATGGACATGAGCAGGGATGGACGTTTTCCTCTCGGACTCTGTCTAAAGGAAATTAATCGTCATGTCCGTTTTGAAATTCCTCTGAAATGTGAATCGTTCGACGCCATCCTTGTGAAGATGCCGAGCGTGGTGTGAGCGAGCTCTCCGCAAGACGGCTGTGGTGCGGCGCCGTGCTGCCGACGCTGACCCTATTCCATCAATCTCACATTAAAAACACTCAGAGCATTTAAATATTTCAAAGTCCTCCTCATCCAACTCCACGGAGTCTCTGAATACGAGTGAGTGTGTGTGTGTGTGCGTGCCACTTTCAGCGTAACACACTCTTCTGTTAGCTGTGTCTGAACCACTGCTGAAGATTTGCTGCACAGGGCTGTGGTGACTATCTGGAGACACAGAGGAGAGATTTAAACAACAGCACAGACCCAGATCATCCACTGATTCAGGGGACCCATGCAAATACTGTATTGCTTGCTGGTACTATATTTGAAGGATTGCTGTCTCTCAGCTGACTACAGCGTAAAGCCAAAATCTTGAATCGTTGTATTTCTATGGAAGATGCAGCACATGGTAACGGTAGTGGTGGTGTTTGAACCCTTCGGATAGCAGACATCCATTCAAAATGGAGCAGTTTCTGCCGGACCTGGGCTTCAGGTTAAAACAATGCTAGATATCTGCTGTTAAAGTTTTCTAGCAGCTTGGTCTGTCATACAAACTTTACTTCTTCTTCTAAAACCTGAAGCCACCTGTTCTCTTCTTCTACCGGTGAAGATGTAAACATTATACACCAATCTTCTTTTTTTTTTAATTTACTCCTTAGAAAATCCTACTTGGCGGTAACCATTTATTTCTTTATTTAGAGGGCCGCAGACTACCGCATGTCTCCTCCGATACATGTGGAGTCGCCAGCCGCTTCTTTTCACCTGACAGTGAGGAGTTTCACCAGGGGGACGTGGCGCGTAGGAGGATCACGCTATTTCCCCCAGTTCCCCCTCGAACAGGCACCCCGACCGTCCAGAGGAGGCGCTAGTCCATCGACCTGGACACATACCCACATCCGGCTTCCCAACCATAAACATACATGGCCAATTGTGTCTTTGGGGATGCCTGACCAAGCCGGAGGTAACACGAGGATTCGAACCGCCGAGCCCCATGTTGGTAGGCAACAGAATTGACCGCCACGCCACCCGGACGCCCCTGACAGTAACCATTTCAATGAACAACTTCAAAGTCGTTCATTGGTTTGATATTTGTGCATTAGATATTGTCTTACACAGTGCAGTGATAGAATGCGTCACATGCATTTATCTGCATGGATATCTTCAAGACTGTAGCTTTGCATAGCTGAGCTGAGTCGACTTTTCTGAGATTTCTACACCTGGATTATTGAGCATGCATTGAGAAACTGGTCTTCGCTTTTTATTTATAATATTTTCTAATGGCCACGTGTCCAAATAACCATGTTGCTTGAAATATAAAAGTCAGGTTTGTGTTGCAATGGCTTAAAAGAAACAGCAGATCTCCTCAAGCACAACATATTTCATGTTGGTCCTAGTAGTATCGCAGCACCCCAAACCACATCAAAATTTCATGGCTACACACAGTGGTTGAGGTAAGGGAGTGAGGGAAGAAAACACCAGTCAATTATTAATGTTTAAAATGCAGTGAGGATTCTGCTGCATGTTATTCCTAGACCTCTCAGAGGGATGGTGCCATGAGTGGGTTCAGTCCAAGTAATGAAAGGCTCATCAACCTTCTGACTTCCCTACCTAGCAAGAACAGGTGGTATCTTTTGAAAGCTAAGACGAGAGGAAAACAATGGAGAGTGCCGGTATGGGAATCCCACATTGCTAAACACTATCTGGGAAAGGTAAATTGAGGGAAGTGTACTGAAGAGATTGGGGATGCTCCGTCCTAACAGCTTGTCTTGTCCACCAAGGCAAACCGGGAGACGTGGAGACCTTGAACGCGTACAGTTACTTAAAGGGTGTCTGCAGGTGAGAGGTGTAGGTAACATCTGGAGTAGCAGCTTGACGGTCCGGCTGTCAGATTCAATTTCATCTCAGACGTGAAGAAAGCAAAGCCCGCTCTTCTTGCCATCCGTACTGAGCTCGCAGTACCACGAGCAACTCGGCGAGGGCAGAGGGCAGCCGGAGCGGGTGGGGGGGTGGGTTGGGCGAGGAGGGGGGTAGGGTGGGTGGAGAAAGGTCACGGAAATGATAAGTGATTGGAGGAGGGTTGGTCAACCAAACAGTGATTACATAAGGGAAAACAGGTGGCCGCCACATTAACAGAGCAGCCGTAGTACAAATTTCCCTGGCCCTTATTTATGTAGTCCATTTCCTCACCCTATTTAAAATCAAGACCAAGATCAAGATCAAGATTTCCTTCATTGTCATTGCGCAAAGTAAAATGGAATTGGGTTTGCCATTCCTGATTGATGCATTAAAAATAAATAAAAACAAATAATATATAATAACCTAAGCAATACTAGACAAAGTGCTTCTACTTCTAATGTGTTTTTGTTCACATAAATCTGGATGAGATTTTAAAAAACGTTGGCAAGTGCTGTCTGGTAATAATAGCATTCAGCTGTTGGGTACATTAGACAGTGCATGATGTTTATTTAATGTTATTTACTGATTTATGAAATCACACATCAAGCGATTACATTATGAAGTCCAAGTTTCTCTTATTACCAAACAGCTAGGGGTGGTGGAATTGGTTTTCAGTATTGTTTTAAAAAGCACATTACAATTCACTACACACAACAACAGAAGTGCAAAGAAGACAGACAGGGTAGTACTGAACAGTGCAACATCACACATATACTTTTAAAGTCACTAGACAAAGTCCCAGTAGGCCACATCCTTGAAGTGAGGGGGTGGGGGGCGGGGTAGATAGAATTCAGTTTCTGAATCGCCTGAGGAAAGAAGCCTCTGTTAAGGCATTCTGTCCTTCCACCCAAGGATCTATAGCACCTCCCAGAGGGCAGGAGCTGGAAAATGTGGTGAGCTGGGTGGAGGGGGTCCTTGATTATTTTGGTTGTACGCTGGGTATATATGAAGTCCAGGGAAGGGAGGTTGCAGCCAGAAATTCTTGATGCTTTGTGGATAACTCTTTCCATCTTGTTTAATATATGTTTGGGTGTGCTTCCATACCAGACCGTTATTGATGAGGTTAGGATATTTTGAATGTTGGTGGTGTAAAACTGGACCAATAAATGCTGTTAGTCTCTGATTTTTTTGAGTTGTCTGAGAAAGTATAGTCTCTGTTGGGCTTTCTTGATGAAGTGGTTGGAGTTAATGTCCCATTTCAAGTTATGCTGATGTGAATGCCAAGGAATTTAAAAGTCATGGTAACTGGCTGGCTGTTGATATGAATGGGTGTCTTTATATGGAGTGAGGACAACAACCTAGTCCTAAACATAACCAAAAACAAAGAAACAGTCATCGACTTAGGAAGGAACAAATCTTTCTTAGTTTTTGGTTATGTTTAGGACTAAGTTGTTGTCGCACCCCATATTATTACCGTCTCTTCGTCCTGACAATAGGGGATTTCCTTGTCGCTGGAAATGAGCCTAACAACTGTGGTGTCATCAGTATACTTCGGTATCTAGATGGCGTTGTCAGTAGATATGAAGTCGTTGGTGAAGAGGGAGAAGAGTAGTGGTGACAGAACACATCCCTGTGATGCCCCTGTGCTGAGGGTGAGGGGATGAGATGTTAGATTGCAGATTTTGACAACCTGACTCCTGTTCCTGAGAAGATCCAGAATCCAAAGGCACACAGAAGGGTTGATGTCCATGTCCTGGAGTTTCTTGAATAGTTTTAAGGGGTTGGTGGTATAAAACGTTGAACTAAAATCAATAAACAACAATCATACATAAGTGTGGTTAGATTCCAGGCGTTGGAGGGTGTAGTGCAGCGCCAGTTTGAAGGCATCATCTGTGGAGCGGTTTGGATGATATACAAACTGCAGTGGATCCATGAAGGAGGATGTGCATGACTTGATGTAAGCCAGGACTAATGCCCTTGGATCAAAGGTTCTTACTTAAGAATAATTAACAGTGACCTACATTTACACCAGATAGTATTTATGCCATGTAATGGATTGTTTTCCTTCCAATATGACCCACAGTATCATAAGTGATACACCTATACTAGGGGTCAACCAACCTGAAAAGGAGTGGATCAAGAGTAACATCATAAAGAGTTTGATAAAGCTGCTTATCTTTTTTATTCAAGTCCCTCTTCAGTACCTAACCAGTAAATGCACTCTCATTGCCTTAAAACCAGGACATACAAATTCCCGTCTTTACCCAAGAACCTTGAACACTTCATCATTTATTTAGTGTGCCAAAATAATCTAACTGTGTTTGAGTACTCATCAAGTTATTCTTACATCAAAGCTTACTTAGTAAGTATCCATGGACTGGATGGGTTGAAATATAGTCACCTGTGGCAATTTTAGCATGCATGGTAAACATTATAATAGATGTTTTAGATGCTCCAAGAGGAAGTTAATGAGTTATCATATCTCATTCCCTTTGAAGGAAGTCTTTTTTTAAACAGCTCATTGCACAGAGAGATGCCTCAGGTCCTCTGAGAGACTAAATAATATTATTTTTATCGGCAAGGATGACTTTTTTTATCCAGGCCCTCTTCAAAACCAGACATGTTGTGATAAATTGTCTTATAAACAGAACCAGTCTTGTCCCTGTCCATCGAGAAATAAGGTATGACCCAGTTTCTGTAGCTCAAGCAGCAGAGCAAAGTACCATCTTGACACAAGGCTGGCTGGCTGCAGAAGCAGCCCAAGGGAACCGAAACTGAGACAGATAAACATGCCGAAATCCATCGATGGCTCTGTTCATGTCTGCCAGGTTGTTTTAAATGAGTCATGGTAGGGGCATAACAGAAAACAACCTGGTTCTCTTGTTAGGAAACACTGGAGGCCTGCATTTGAAGATCTATTATGAAGTTGTCCCCCAAATACCCCTAATTCTGATAAAACCACTTCCATGCCCCTGCTGGGGTTGTAGTATATCGATGCATATATAAAACCGGATGCATCCTTTAAATATCTTTATATTAGAACAGGCTTTTTTTTATTTCAAAGCCTGTATGGTGCTCAGCTCACCTGAATGCTAGACTTTTTTATAAGCAAGTCACATGAATCAATCTTATGGCAAGGTACCTCTTAAACCATCCATCCATCCATTATCCAAACCGCTTAATCATTACATTTCACCACCTTTTTTTATCCATTTCTCAAGCATTTCTGATGTAAAACAGCCAGGTTAGTGTTGAACCCTAATTGGCGACTACCATGAAAAAAAGGAGAAATAACATCATGATTAGACTGTTTCAAGTTTATTTCATTTGTATTGCACTTTAAAAAGCAGACAGGTCTTGCACCAAAGTGCTTCACAGAGGCAGACATATATGTATACACATACAAGCATAAAGGCATATATGTCCATAACGGATGTTGTGGAAATAAAGCAAGATTTAAATAGAAACAAATTAAACACAACTTAAAACTCAAATAATCAGGAAAAAAACACGTTAAGCACAGAGAATAAAAGTGGGTCTTAAGGTATATCTTAAAAGCATCAACAGACTCAGCCTGTTTAATGGCCTGTGGCAGGCTATTCCAGGGCCGAGGAGCTGCTACAGAAAAAGCGTTGCCCTGGCCTTTATTTTTCCACGAACGGGGCACAGCCAACATGCCAAAGTGGGAGGATCTGAGGGATCTGGTGACGCTGTAAGGGGTGAGAAGCTCCAAGATGTATGTATGGGTGAGACCATGGAGAGATTTATAGACAATTAGAAGGATCTGGAAGTTTATCCTGAAATTAATGTGGAGCCAGTATAAGGATGCAAGGGTAGGGGTGGTGGGGTCTCGTTTCTTGGACTTTGTTAATAAATGGGCAGCAGCATTTTTTTGAGACTGTGCAAATTTGTTGTAAACGGCAAATGGTAGCCTGAGAGATGCCTCGGTAGCGGGAGATACGGTAGTCCAACCTGGATATAATGCGGGAATGACTCTTTTGCGATTTGAGGGTGATGGGAAATGCCTAATTTTGGAGTTGGTTCTGAGTTGGAAGAAGCTGGACCTGACAACGGAATTTACTCGCCTGTTGAAACGTAGATCACCATCAGATATGACACCCAGGTTCTTGGCATGTGGTCTGATGTATAGTCGGAAAGGTGATTGAGGTTCTGGGCAATAACAGTGGTATTATGTGGGGGGGGGGGGCAAAGAGTAGGACCTCTGTCTCATCCTCATTTAACTGAAGGAAATTATGAGCCAACCAGCCCTTAATATCTTGGAGACAGTTTTGTGACCGAATCACATCAACCTGATTTGTGTTGTTGAGGTGACTTCCATGTCACGCCAGATTTGAGGTTGCCCCAATTAGAGAGTTCATTGGTATTTATTTATAGACCATGATATTGTTTTGTGCTTACCCCAGATGATTTTCATGGCTCGTAAAAAATTATTTGCCTGCTTTTTCCTTTTGCCTCTTGGTGGAAAACGATATGTTAGCTGTATTTCAGTGGATCAAGGCGTGCAAATCCTCCAAGTGCAATCGTAGCACAGGCTTTCTTTTTCTCTGAAGTCCTGCCAACGTTCACTCTCTTTTCTTCCTTTATCGTTCATCACACCCAGTCCACATCAGTGTGCACTTTCCTTTTCTTTTTTTTCCAGCCTCGGCCATCTTAACGAAAGGCAACCCCATTTTGTCTTGATGGCTGCTCAATATTCAAGCAAGGAAATCCCAGAAGGTTGAATCGGTTCATCTGGGCACAACATTTATAGGGAGAAACGTTTCACTCATCTAAATGACTTCATCAGCCTCAACTGACTGTGGGTATCCCCACCCTTATAAACAATACAGTGGCACAACGACCGAAACCAATGGTCTGTTTCATATGCAAGTTGCCGTGACCATTAACTAGAGTTTCAGTGGCCATGTGTACTATTCACAGAGGATCGGGGAATAGTTGCAGTCACAGCATGGTAAGATGGTGACAGATGTACTACAGATGTACTACAGACAGAGAAAGACACCCTTGCTAAGGGGCTGAATTTTGCTGTCAGGCCGAGGCAAATCCCTCTAGTGGAACTGATCACAACCACAGACTCGATCCGTGGCAACAACGTCACGGGCCCGGAAGCGGAGCAACTGCGGACAAAAGTTTCCGCCTGCCTCAGTGATGCGAGGCCGCTGCTGTGCAACATCAGCAGAGATGAAGCACGAGTCTCAGTAAGGACAACACATCCCCATCATTCCGGTGGACAAAGGCAGACGCACTGTTATATTAAATCAGACCTGGTTTACCGAAAATACATAAACAGGATGTGCCATTATGGCCTATTGTTAGTATGATTTACTCAGTGACCAAGAACATCTCTAAGTTTCTTGCATCTATCGTTAACCTTGTTGGTAGGCAGAAATGAACATCACATTCAGAACACTGTGGATTTTAAGGTGAGGGGCATCACTATGGAAGTAGATGAAACAATGGTCTTTCATAATGTTATATCTCTCCACATATTCCTGTTGATGAAACAGTGGAGGTAGTCCATATGAAATTACTGGACGACCCCACCCTTAGCAACAGCACCACCCTTAACACTGACCAAGTGTGTCTGCTCATGAAGCTGTATCTTCAGTCCATGTACTTCACATACAGGGGGCAGTACTATAGGCAGAGGCATGGGTGTGCTATGGGTTCCCCAGTCTCACCTATAGTGGCCAACTGGTATATGGAGGAAGTGTAAAAGAGGGCTCTGGTGTCCTATCCAGGGACACCACCTAGCCATTGGTTCAGATTTGTGGACGACAGGGTATATCTGTCGCCATCTTACAATGCTGTAATTGCAGCTATTCCCCAATCCTTTGTGAATAGTACACATGGCCATTGTAACTCTAGTTAATGGTCACTGCAATCTGCACATGAAACCGACTGGTGTTTTCGGTTGTTATGCCGCTGTGTTGTTTATAAGGGTGGATTCCTGCAGTCGGTTGAGACTGAAGACCTCACTTAGATGAGTGATGAAGCGTTTCTCCCAGTGAACATTGTGTCCAGATGAACTGATTCAACTTTCTGGGCAATCCCATTTTATCGTATGCCAAATTAAAATGCACTGCAGATTAGAGCACTCTCAGAGACCGGCGTGATGCAGAGTGCCTTAAGCAAATTCCCATTATTTTCCCCGGGGTAGGTTGAGACAGGTCTTTTCTTTTTCTTTTTTTTTCTTTTTTTTTTTCTTAACAAGAGACAATCCCTTTTCAATTAACATCTTTACTATGGTAATATATTACTATCTGAGGAACACGTGGAATCCTAATTCAAGTGACTATCTATATACACTACCGTTCAAAAGTTTGGGATCACATTGAAATGTCCATATTTTTGAAGGAAAAGCACTGTACTTTTCAATGAAGATAACTTTAAACTAGTCTTAACTTTAAAGAAATACACTCTATACATTGCTAATGTGGTAAATGACTATTCTAGCTGCAAATGTCTGGTTTTTGGTGCAATATCTACATAGGTGTATAGAGGCCCATTTCAAGCAACTATCACTCCAGTGTTCTAATGGTACAATGTGTTTGCTCATTGGCTCAGAAGGCTAATTGATGATTAGAAAACCCTTGTGCAATCATGTTCACACATCTGAAAACAGTTTAGCTTGTTACAGAAGCTACAAAACTGACCTTCCTTTGAGCAGATTGAGTTTCTGGAGCATCACATTTGTGGGGTCAATTAAACGCTCAAAATGGCCAGAAAAAGAGAACTTTCATCTGAAACTCGACAGTCTATTCTTGTTCTTAGAAATGAAGGCTATTCCATGTGAGAAATTGCTAAGAAATTGAAGATTTCCTACACCGGTGTGTACTACTCCCTTCAGAGGACAGCACAAACAGGCTCTAACCAGAGTAGAAAAAGAAGTGGGAGGCCGCGTTGCACAACTGAGCAAGAAGATAAGTACATTAGAGTCTCTAGTTTGAGAAACAGACGCCTCACAGGTCCCCAACTGGCATCTTCATTAAATAGTACCCGCAAAACACCAGTGTCAACATCTACAGTGAAGAGGCGGCTGCGGGATTCTGGGCTTCAGGGCAGAGTGGCAAAGAAAAAGCCATATCTGAGACTGACCAATAAAAGAAAAAGATTAAGATGGGCAAAAGAACACAGACATTGGACAGAGGAAGACTGGAAAAAAGTGTTGTGGACGGATGAATCCAAGTTTGAGGTGTTTGGATCACAAAGAAGAACGTTTGTGAGACTTAGAACAAATGAAAAGATGCTGGAAGAATGCCTGACGCCATCTGTTAAGCATGGTGGAGGTAATGTGATGGTCTGGGGTTGCTTTGGTGCTGGTAAGGTGGGAGATTTGTACAGGGTAAAAGGGATTCTGAATAAGGAAGGCTATCACTCCATTTTGCAACGCCATGCCATACCCAGTGGACAGCGCTTGATTGGAGCCAATTTCATCCTACAACAGGACAATGACCCTAAACACACCTCCAAATTGTGCAAGAACTATTTAGAGCAGAAGCAGGCAGCTGGTATTCTATCGGTAATGGAGTGGCCAGCGCAGTCACCAGATCTGAACCCCATTGAGCTGTTGTGGGAGCAGCTTGACCGTATGGTACGCAAGAAGTGCCCATCCAACCAATCCAACTTGTGGGAGCTGCTTCTGGAAGCGTGGGGTGCAATTTCTCCAGATTACCTCAACAAATTAACAGCTAGAATGCCAAAGGTCTGCAATGCTGTAATTGCTGCAAATGGAGGATTCTTTGACGAAAGCAAAGTTTGCAGTAAAAAAATCTTATTTCAAATACAAATCATTATTTCTAACCTTGTCAATGTCTTGACTCTATTTTCTATTCATTTCACAACATATGGTGGTGAATAAGTGTGACTTTTCATGGAAAACACAAAATTGTTTGGGTGATCCCAAACTTTTGAACGGTAGTGTATGTGGTCAATCAAAAACCAGTCCAGGAAAATTTGTTTGTACTGACAAAAAAAAAAATGTGTTGCACCAATTATAAAATAAGATCTTTCGGACCTAATTGTCCATGAAAACGTGCAGCATTGTAAGTATATTAAATATTGAATGCTGGCTTCTGTGACAAGACGTCCGGTCTTGTGTACAGACTGTCAGCCTGACTTCAGCTCTCCAGCTCACTAACGGAGAGGGCCTTCTGTGACACAGAGAAGAAGAGAGACAGAGAAGAAGAGAGACAGAGAAGAAGAGAGGCAGAGAAGGAGAGAGGCAGAGACAAGAGAGACAGAGAGAAGAGAGACACAGATACGATATTTACCTGCAGCCAGCACAGAGTTTCTCTTCTTATCACCTATTCTTACCACACCTTACCTTACCTTACCTTACCTCACCTTACCTTACCTTACCTCACCTCACCTTACTTACCTCGCTTCACCTTACCTTACTTTGCCTCACCTTACCTTACTTTACCTCACCTCACTTTACCTTACTTACCTTACCTTACCTTGCCTCACCTTACCTCACCTTACCTCACCTCACCTCATCTTACCTCACCTTACCTATCTTACCTTATCTTACCTCACCTTACCTTACTTCACCTTACCTTACTTTACCTCACCTCACCTTACCTCACCTTATCTTATCTTACCTATCTTACCTTACCTTATCTTACCACACCTTACCTTACCTGACTTCACCTTACCTTACTTTACCTCACCTTACCTTACCTTACCTTACTTCACCTTACCTTACCTCACCTCACCTCACCTCACCTCGCCTCACTTTGCCTCGCCTCGCCTCACTTTACCTCACCTTGCCTCACCTTACCTCACCTTGCCTTACCTTGGCCACAGAACTGGTGTTAAAAATAATTTTAAAAAAAATCTTCTTTAGCTTTTCAACAAGGCATAGCTCGGTAGTCTTTCCAGCAAAAAAATTTATAATTTCCACACAGCCCACCCCCCAAAAAAAACAAAAAACTAAAACTTGGTTCCTTTTCTTTCCAAGTTTCATACCCATGAACCATGAATCAAATGTCGAAAAAGATTAATCAATTCCTAAGACCTTGAAATTTTGGACAAAATAAGCTTTAAAAGACTGATGAAAAAAGGACACATTAATACCAAAAGTTGCCAAAAGTGTACGGAAATTATGACGGTAATGGTGAGTTATAAGGCTGATGTTGTCAGGGTTTCATTTTTATAGAAATGTGACTTCATGTTGACAGGAAAAGTTACTTTGGCTTCAAATAAAGTTAAAACTTACTTAGGCTACAAATCTGTCATTACTTGTAATGTAGAGTTGAAAAATAATATAGTTATTAGACCTGACGAGACATTTATCATACAAGCTACTTGTTCAAGTAAGCTTAGGTTGGAATCATGCTGTTTTCAAATGGCAAAGCGTTGACATCTAATCTTCCCAAGAGCTCAACTGCTCAGAGGGCTGAAATTGAAATGGTCACAACATATATAGGTATCTAGGGATTGCTATTGATTAGAACTTGTCATTCAAATCACATATTGGAAACCTTGCTGTTGGGCGGCACAGTGGTTAGCACCGTTGCCTCACAGCAAGAAGGTCCTGGGTTCGAACCCCAGGCCGTCCCAGATCCTTACTGTGTGGAGTTTGCATGTTTTCCCCGTGTCTGTGTGGGTTTCCTCTGGGTGCTCCAGTTTCCTCTCACCATCAAAAAGACATGCATGTTAAGGTTAATACTCCTGTCTGTGCCCCTGAGCAAGGCAATGGAAAGAAGAACTGGAGTTGGTCCCCGGGTGCTGCAGCTGCTCCTATACAATTGGGTGGGTTAATTGCAGAAAACAGATTTCATTTGTATGTATGTACAAAATGACTATTCTATTCTATTCTATTCTATTCTATTCTATTCTATGCTATTGTTTCAATGCTGAAACTAAATCAAGTTTCTTTTTTAGGAATACATCCTGTTTCTCTCTCTGGGCAATGAAACACTTGATTTCAGCTATTTTTTTTAAACTTTTTTTTTACCTTTATTGGATTACGGCGACCTGCTCTTTATGCATGCCGACCAGAGCCTAAAGAGGTTGGACGCTGTATACCATTGTGCTTTACGTTGCATTACTGGCTGTGGTGATCTCGCACACCTCTGTACTCTGTACGCTGCTGCTAAGCGGCCATCTCTGTATGTAAACATCTCTCCTCGGGCTGGTCCCTCCCTATCTGTGTACATGCATGGGTAAAAACCAAAATCAATATGGCCTGTGCCCTCACAATATTCTACAGATGTTGGTCCACCGAGTTAGAACAGAATTGGACCAAAAAAAAAAGCTTTTAAATATGCTGCCCCTTCTTGTTGGAATTATGTACAGAAGGACCTGAAACAGGTGTCAGAGGTGATTACTACGGGGGAATTTAACTCCGTTTTAAAGGATCGAGAAAACAGTACTCTTGGTCAATGTGACTGCTCCTAAATTTTCACTGAATTGTCTATGCATCATAACTGGATTTTAGTCCTTGCACGTGTATTGCATACTGGATATTATGCTCATCTGTTTGTGACATGTGTGACAGTTGTATTTGTCTGTTTGTATTACCTGTGTTTATTGCTGTAACAATGTTGATGCTGCTCTCTTGGCCAGGTCACTCTTGGAAGACATTTTTATCTATCTATCTATCTATCTATCTATCTATCTATCTATCTATCTATCTATCTATCTATCTATCTATCTATCTATCTATCTATCTATCTATCTATCTGTCTGTCTGTCTGTCTGTCTGTCTGTCTATCTATCTATCTATCTATCTATCTATCTATCTATCTATCTATCTATCTATCTATCTATCTATCTATCTATCTATCTATCTATCTATCTATCTATCTGTGTCTGTCTGTCTATCTATCTATCTATCTATCTATCTATCTATCTATCTATCTATCTATCTATCTATCTATCTATCTATCTATCTGTCTATCTGTCTATCTGTCTGTCTGTCTGTCTGTCTGTCTGTCTGTCTGTCTGTCTATCTATCTGTCTGTCTGTCTTTCATTGCACTGTTGTGTGATGTTGACAACATCGTTTTTCTTTACTTTCTGTTAATGTAGTGCGTTGATATATTTAGTATATTTATTTAGTATTTTATATTTAAAATTCAAAAAGGTTGACTTGTCCAGACTATGAAAATATAGGAACTTGATGATTCACTTTACCACAAAGTTGGATAGATAGATAGACAGACGGGTAGACAGCTAGATAGACAGAAAGACAGATAGATAGATAGATAGATAGATAGATAGATAGATAGATAGATAGATAGATAGATAGATAGATAGATAGATAGATAGATAGATAGATAGATAGATAGATAGATAGATAGATAGATAGATAGATAGATAGATAGATAGACATGAAACAGTTATGTGACCACAACTGTTGTCAGTTTAGAGACAACAGAGAGATTAGCAGTTAACCCAGTCTGTATGGCTACCACGCCCTTCCACAACACAGGGTTGTGGTGTGTTTACAACCTTGAACAACACAAGATGGACGGTTGGATAGCCTTTCTCAGGACTCCTTTTGGAAACATAAAACCTCCTAATAAGCATCTCACACACTTTATACAGCAAAAAAAAACAGAAACAAAAAAAAAACAAATAAAATAAAATAAAAAAAACCCCACCAAATCTCAGTAATTGCTGTGTGATTGACGTTCTGGCGGCCATCTTTGGCGTACCCCTGCAGATTAGGATAACAGACTGTGTGTGTGTGTGCCGTGTCTAACTCCGCCGTGACCGGCTCCGTGTTCAGCACCACGGCCAGTTCTCTACTGGCGAGAAGACAGGAGGAAGAGTGGGAGACGGAGGAGGGGGGGAGGGGAGGAGGGGCGGGAGAAGGAGGAGGACTGAGAGAGGAGGGGGGGAGATGGAAGCGGTCCTCTCCTCCTCTCACCGCCGCAGCGCCGGCTGACGAATGAAGCGCGAGAGGAGACGTAAGCGTCGACGACGTCGCGGCGCAGGCGGAGAGAGCTCGCGCTCAGCGGCTGTCACACAGAGCTCCTCGAGCGTCGTCCCCTGCTGCACGCGCGCGATCTCTCGCTGGCGGTCGGGTCCATTTTAGGCCCCGTCTCTCTGTTATCTGTCTGTCTCTCCATCTGGCCTCACCTAAATCTGCGCTATTCAATGTCCGGGGCAGGGCCGCTGTGAGCTCGTCTTTGCGGGGACATCGTCGTCCTATTGTCTTAGTCCCGAAATCTCTCCCCGAGAGCGCCGCCGCAGCTCCGCTCCCTGCGAGCCAAGATGTTAGACCCGTCGTCCAGCGAGGAGGAGTCCGACGGAGTAGTGGAGGAGGAAAGCAAGGAGGTGACGGCGCCCCAGGCCGGGTCCCGCATCTCCCCGAGCCGGACCAGCGACAGTTCGGGGGGTCTGGCGCCCAGCGGCGGCCGCGGCAGCGCTCGCCCGACCAGCCCGAGTCCGTCGGCCGCCAGCGAGCACGAAAAGGAGGAGGTGGAGAAGCTGCAGAGGGAGGAAGAGGAGCGCAAGAAGAAGCTGCAGTTGTATGTTTTTGTCATGCGGTGCGTCGCCTACCCGTTCAACGCGAAGCAGCCCACCGACATGGCGAGGCGGCAGCAGAAGGTAAGCGGCCCTCGGTGTGCAAAAGCATCACTTACAGACACACGCCGACCAAATGCCCTCTTCCCCCGTCGCGGATGCTGTCGTCGATGACCTACATAAGCCAGGACACGGTAGGTTCTGTGCGCCGGGCCTATCCGGTGGAGCGCGTGGATAAGGGCACACACTCCCCAGACGGAGCCGCTGGCTGTTGTCTCAGAGAAAGGGCTGAAACGAGTCGGTCCGTAACGGGTAGTAAAGTCAGATAAGAGAGAGAAAGGAAACACGTCACTGCAGAGCTGCAGGCTGTGTGCGGTTTACGTCCGTCCGCACACAAATACAAGTTAAATCAACAGCGAGAGAGAGGGGGGGGGGGCTCTGCAACCCCGTCCTTTGGCGGGCCGTTCGAGAGCCCGTTGATGGTCATTTAAAACATAGTACTGTCATTACCTTCATCGGCCCGGATCTCAGTTGAAGTCCTGGTTCTGATTAATTAAGTAGGCAGCGGCGTGGCTCTGTGGTTCGACCTGCTGGCGGATGCATCCAGTTCCATTTGCGACACCACTTCCCCATCAATCGGTTCTCCCAAGGTGACTTACAGAGCAGAGACCCCTGGAAGAGGGAAAGGCGTATGGCATGTGCCCTTGCAGAGGGGGAAGTGGGTCTCAGTCAGAATCTCACACCTGCGAGTCGTAGAACACGTTCACGCTGGTCTTTCTGGTACCGGTTTCATGGCCGGGCTGCTACGTACATCTGACGATGATTCAGGCTATTAATTTACTCGATGGTAGCCATAGCCGTCACACGGCTGGTGTGATATGTCCTCTCGGCACTTTAAGGACATGCCCACCCTTGTGTGACCCCCCCCCCACGGCTATATAGTCACCACGAAGGGCCACCTATCACAAAAATGTCTCAAACTGATATCTAGGCCTGGTTAGTTTACTACACCGGGAGGGCCTGCAGGATTTGTTTTGAATTTTCTGCCTCACACTTGATTCAAAAGAAGTTTCGCTTACTTTCTCCAAGGCCGGAATAGTATGTCTAGCCCAGTGTTTCTCAACCCAGTCCTCAAGGAACCCCTATCCTGCAGATTTTCATTGTAACCCCACATAGGTAGCCCTGCTTGTACTTACTCGACCAATCATCTCGCAGCACTTAATTATGCAAGGTGTGCAACGTCTGACAAAATTCATTGCTGATTGGTTGAATAACTACAGACAGGTACCTATTCAGGGTTGCAAAGAAAATATGCAGGATAGGGGGTCCTTGAGGACTGGGTTGAGAACCGCTGGTCTAGCCTAACTAGAGTTGCTATTGCTGGACGATAGACTACATGTGTAATTTCAGCCAGAGACGCCACAGCTATTGCTTTGACGCCACGTCCGCTTTCGGAGTATGGCCGAACAAGTCGATCATAGCTCATTTCCCCAACACGTCGAACCTGTCCGGCTTCCTTTGGCACGTGCGGAGGTCTTTCTCAGAGATGATTTATCGGCAAAGTTATTTATAGGAGTGTGCCTCGGAGGGCTGTGACCGTTGCCGAAAGCCACAGCATCTATTTCCACTCACAACGGCGAAAGTCGACGGGAATCTTGACAGTCTGCGTTTTTCTGCTGACTCATGCAAGTGCACACCGGCTCCACAGAGTTTCCACTTCATTCAGGTCCCCGTCCGTTTGTTTCCCTCGCTGCACATCCTGGACACTTGGTAGGAGGACAAACGCACACCGTCGTTTTAACAGACCCGTGGGACATATGGAGCCTGGCGTGGCCGAGGGGGGGGGGGGGGTGTCTCACCGTTACGTAGGTCAACTCTGCCGGAGGAGTTTGGGACGAAGGCCCTTGTTCAAGGGCACATCAGCTGTGTATTGATGAGGGCAAACAACTCATATTTAGTCCCCCCCCCCCCCCCCCGTCGTTCAAATGAGCAGGCTTCCTGCCCAGGCAAAAGCCAGCCTCTAACCCTCAGCAGATATACACATATACCCCACGATGTCGTAGTGCAGGAGGACACATGCACACGGATCAGAGAGCACACTGGGAAAATAAAGCTGAGGCGTAGGGCAGTTACGTCAGACGTTAGGACCTACAATAGCTGGGGAATATTCTGGATTTGGTTTGCGATAACATAATCAGGGGACTCCTAAATGTGTTGAGAATGTTGTGCAAGGACTCTTTGTGTTGCTATACTACTAAATAATCAAGAGGTGTTTTTTTTGTTGTTTTAATACAAAAATACTCTACTGTAAAGAAATGTTGCACTCCACAGTTGGGGAAAAAAGAGATCAGGATAAATGTCACCCTCATTTGCCCCCCCCCCCCAAAAAATGGTCTTTGGAGTCCAGCTGATGTAAAAAACCCTGTGGTGGTACATGATGGATGGGCAGGTCGGTGGTGGGTGTATGTCAGAGCAGCGGGGGTATAGGTTATGCACCAAAAAAGGTGATTTTTACCAAGATTTATTTGGCAATCTCCAACATTCTGCAACACAAATCAGTTTATTCTCATTTCGTATTCGCTCAAAAATAAAAAATAAAATGAAAAGTGAGATGTTGGATGTATTCAAGTGGTTTCACACTACTGTGTCGAATGAGTTATGAGTCCTTATGTACATATCAGTAAATCAAGCTGCTCAGAAGCCACTTGACACAGTCGCACGGAGCCACTTGACGGGACGTTTTAAGCCAAGCCAATGTCTCATTTGTTGTGTGGCATTTGGTAGGCGTCCTGTTTAAGCGGCGCCATGGCACACGTACAGACTGATGCAGAACACTATTCCATTTTTCAGTTCATTTTATCCATCATTAATGGCCATAATTATTTCCACCGCGTTTAATTACTTCGCCATCCTTTGAGGGTGAGGCAGAAGGCAGGGTGCCACCTTCTTTATGAGGCAAATCCCCCAGTAACTACTGTCAGCGCTGGTCCAATATAGTGTTTTTAGGACCCCCTTATGCCCAAGTCCAGTAAAAAAAAAAAGGACGCTACCGTAAACCCAGATCTCCTAAAACTACGTTCAAATGCTCCTCATCAGAAGCCTCTCAGTCAGCCCGTCCTCACAGTCCAGGACGCGTGTTGCACGTTGGCTGTTGTGGATTTGTCTCGGGGACGTGATGAATCCGTCCCTGTGAAGAAGAGACTCAAATGGCATCTGTGCAGCATGCAAAGCAGCTCCTTGATAATCCATTATGAGGAGCTCTGGCTCCCTAACAGCGCCGGGTCGGGTATCACAGTGAAACAGGCCTAAACTGCAGAATATGCAGGCCGGACCCTTGCTCCTCGAAGCGTCTCGCTGTAACCTTGTGAAAAGGGGTAACACAATAGGGCAATTATGGGCTGTTGCGTCCTTTTCATGGCCGAGTGAAATGACTTGTCCTCTCGGTCTCAAAGCTGTCTCGGTGGCAGCGGCGGAAGCAAGCAAACAAATGCTGTGGTTTGAGATCATATTTACTCGCCGGTATTTCTTCTTGAGGGGACAGTAGGCCGGGCCTTTGAGGAGTTATAGTAAAAACGATGTGAGAAAAGAAGACACATCAGAATATACTTCACCAACACACCACATAAAAGTATCATAAAAATGCAAAAGGTATAAGCCTATTTCACAAGTGGGGCATTTGTTTCTTTAAATGAGGTGGTTAATGATGGGCTGTGTGTGTGTGCGTGTGCGTGTGCGTGTGTGTGTGTGTGTGTGTGTGTGTGTGTGTGTGTGTGTGTGTTGGGGGGGAGTTGCATAATGCAAGATGCAAGTCCAGTTACAGTTTCAGTGTTATTGTGTCATAGCCAGCATCACCTGTACTTCCGCTTCCGGTGTGGGAAGATGGCGGCTTGAAGTCATGTTTGCGGCGGCCTCACCCAATACTGTCCATGCAGTGTCTTTGTCTAAGTCTGTGTCTAAGTTTTGTCTTCGTTTGATGGCTGGGAGAGCTGTTGCTGGATCGGCTGGGAGAGCTTGGTGTGCTACTTCCTGTGGGCCCGGGTACCACGGCCCTGCCTGGAGCTGCGCCGCGGAGGTAACACTGAGAGCAGGCTGACAGGATGTGGAAGCGGGGCAGGCTAAGCTAACTGCTAGCCCATGCAGACCGGCAGTTGCGATAACACCGAGGGCGGTCTGGCGGTGGCCTCACCTGGCGTTGACTGTGTTTTTGGTTTCATTGTGTGGAGTGCGGGGAGGTGTGTCGACGGTGTCTGGCTAGGAGAGCTGGTGTTTGATCGGCTGTGGGAGCCTGGTCTGCTGCATCTGGTGTGCCCAAGGACCACGGCCCTGCCCGAAGAGCAAACACCTAGGGCGGTCTGACAGGACGCAGAAGCGGGGCAGGCTAAGCTAACTATTAGCCCATGTAGACCGGTGGTTCTGACAGTCATCCTGGCCGGCGTTCGTTCCCTTGGACAGTGATTTTTAGTTTAGTTTGGAATATATGTGTTAGTTTGGATATGTGTGATCTTGTAGTTCTTGGATATGTGTTTGTCTTTGTGTTGCCCTGCTGTGGGCTGGGGGAAACGATATGACAAGTGAAGTGTTCCTGATTCCTGATTTAAGGGCAGGGAGCACAGAGATGGTAAAGTTCTGCAAATGGGATTTAAAAAGGAAAAAAAAAAGTTGTGGAACAACAAATCAAAAGTACACATGCTCAGTGTTATCAATACGTCCACACACTTTGTCAAGGCGGTTACTGTTAATAGAATTTTTGTCACAGTGTTGTCAGATAAAAAGAATAATAACCATGGCAATTGGCAAATGCAAAATTTGTAAGCAGCAACGCACTTTCTTTTTGTAAAGCAGTTTTTCCTCCTGCGGCAGCTCATAATACGATCCATCAGGTAGGGGCAGTTAGAGTGGAGTTGGAAAAAACAACCTCGGAGTGAAGAAGTCTGATGAATATTAGTGCTGACATATGTCGTATGTGTATCCGAAGCAAATCAACTCTGGTAAAGGTTTCTTTTGACCGGACGAGGTCAACCGCCCGAAAGACAAATTAACTCAACTGACCCATCTGGCTGCAGGCTTCTTTATCTGGGGGCCTCTTGCCTCGGCACGTCGGTGTGGTCCCAATAACCCCCACGCAGCTGCTGAGGGAACGGGGACTGGCAGCGGCCTGGCGATGTGGATGGGGACTGAATCAGATGCAAATCAAGTGAACTTTCAAAAGAGGGATGAAATTAGCATCTTTCATCCTTCTGATTTATTGCCGAGCCTCCCGACTGATTTTTGGGTGATTGATCTTGCGCGCCTTTCGATGATGTAGTAAAACTATTCAACAGAAATCAGGATGATATAGCTTAGCGCTTGATGATGCTGCAACGTGTTGCCCATAACAACAAAGGAACTGCTTGTAGTTTTGTGTTCTTGCATTGTTCACTATGATAACAGCCTTGTGATGAAGCTGCGAAGCGGTCACAGCGAGCTCGCCTGCGAGTTATTTTGAAAGGTATGATTTCACAAAAGCATATCCGCACCCTTCGGTGAATTAAGGTGATAGTGGTGAGGGGTGTGACATTTAATAAATGGCAGAATTTCCACTTTTGATAGATGATTTTGGATGTGATGAGGAGAGAGAGAGAGAGAGAGAGAGAAATAAAGGTATGTCGCAGCAAGAATGGGGAGAGGTGCAGCATACAGAGAAAGGTTTTATTTTTATTTTTTTTTACCCTCCTGCCTTCTAGTCACAGTCGTGATTCTCTAACCTCTTGGCCACAGCTGGCCCAGCATTCATTATCATCCTCCCCAGCTTAAAATTGAAATAAAAATGTGAGTTAACTGTTTAAATTTGAAGTAAAAAAAACAACACACAAAATAGTGATTTTATCCTTTGTCAGAGCTAAACGGTTTGTGTGACAATACGGCAACCGGAAGTCAGAGGTTGACGTGGTTATTTACATTTTGCTCAACACAGAAAATACACCGAAGAGCCAAAACATTATGACCACTCACAGGTCAACTGAATAACGCGGATCATCTCCAAACAAGAGCACATGTCATGGTCTGGGTAGGTTAGATGGTAAGCGAACAATCAGTTCTGGTAGTCAATGTGTTGGATGCAGGAGAAATGGGCAGGAGTAAAGACCTGAGCAACTATGACAAGGGCCAAATTGTTATGGACAGACAACTGGGTCAGAGCATCTCTGAAACAGCAAGGCTTGTGGGGTGCTCCTGGTCAGCAGTGGTGAGTACCTACCGACATTCATCCGAGGAGGGACAAACCACAAACCAGTAACAGGGTGTTAAGTGCTCAAGGCTCATCGATGCATGAGGGCAACGAAGGCCATCCCGTCTGGTCCAAACCGACAGAAGGTCTACTGTGGTGCAAGTCACATAAAATCTTAATGATGGTTACGGGAGGAATGTGTCACAACACACAGTGCATCGCACTCTGCTGTGTATGTGCTGCGTAGCTGCAGACTGGGCAGAGTACTCATGATGACCCCTGTCCCCTAACCAAAGCTCCTACAATGGGCACGCGAGCATCGGAACTGGACCTTGGAGCAGTGGAAGAAGACCTGGTCCGATGAGTCCCATTTTATTTTAGATCATGTGGATGGCTGTGCATGTGTGCACTGTCTACCTGAGGAATCGATGGCACCAGGATGCACTGTGGGGCGACGACAAGCCGGTGGAGGGAGTGTGATGTTCTGGGCAATGTGCAGCTGGGAAACCCTGGGTCTGGCCGTGGCCTCATTCAGCAGGATAATGCACCCTGCCACACTGCACACATTGTTCAGGAATGGTTTGAGGAACATGATGAAGTGTTCGAGGTGTTGCCCTGGCCTCCAAATTCTCAAGCTCTCCATCCCGTTGAGCATCTGTGGGACGTGCTGGACTGACAAGTCCGATCCACGGCGGCTCCACCTTGCAACTTACAGGACTTGAAGGATCTGCTGCTAATGTTTTGGTGCCAGATACCACAGGACACCTTCAGGGGTCTTGTAGAGTCCATGCCTCAACGGGTTGGCACTGTTTTAGCGGGAAGACTAACAGCATGTGGTCATAATGTTTTGGCTCATCAGTGTATTTTTTCTCAAGTAGATGTGCATGGCAATTTTTTTTACGATTGTTGTAATGTAAATGTAAGCACACCAGGAGGAGCGTAGGAGTTGTCTGGTGTTGGAAAGTCATAAACATTAAGGGATGATGGTCTATTTCTGATTTAAGTTTCAGTTGACAACATCAGCACTTTTAGATTTATTACACAAACACAACAACGCTGAAGACAATTCAGTAAATTTGAAAATTAACAATTACATGTTCTTGTTTTTAGAGCAGAAATACATATAATAAAGGTAGTGTTTAAGTTGATGGTAGCAAAGGTGAGTGATACACAACACAGGATGTGTACAGTGAATAAGAAATGAGTAAAGAGGACAGAACTGTAAGTAGGAAAAGGGAAAAGGGACCAGTGAATATTGTGTATTTAGAGATGAGTAAAGTTAAGGCTTAGTAAGATATACACACTGTCTAGTGGATGTGATGGAACAATATTCACCTATTTAGTCGACATTTCCATTCACTTAAGTGGACCAAAAAAATGTTGGTGCTCAGTTTTTGCAGCGCCATCAATGTCAGTAATGTTCTCGACCCCTGGTTTCTTCCTCGACCCCTGGTTTCCTCTTTGGAGAGAATAAAGAAGTGATTTTGTGAGACAATATTCACATTATTAAGAGAAACACAGCTATATCTATGGGGGTACTGCCCTGTACCCCATTTTGTTCATAAAAGACAGGTTTGTATGGGCAAAAAGAGCACAGCAAATGACGAAGGAGAAGAGCGCAAGTATGGCAGTGACATCATTTAAGAGCTTTATTTATGTTCTGCTACCGAGAGGACAAAACAGTACAAAAATGATAGAGTTGGAAAAGTAGCAATAAAGATGTCAGTCAAATTTTTAAAGGAAGTGCAGAAGTCATAGATATTAGTCCATCCCCTGTCGTCGCAGATGTTAAACTACCATTCAAATGTGAAAGAGCGGTGTGGCCGAATAAAGCTACCCAGCGATGGTCTCAACAGGAGACCCTCAGACCACGTGAAGCTGGTGGCTGGTGTATGGCTGAGGCACCCAGCCGAAAGGAAGCAAACCAACATAAGCCCTGTCGTTCTTACACGGCCTTACGTAATGTGTAGAATTAACACAAAGCGCATACCGTGTAAATGGGCATCCCTTACTAACTCCACAACCCTGGAGCGCCAAACAGCTAAACACATAAAAACCTGAGAGCGTGCGTTAGCAGCCACGGTAAACGTGTTTCGGCTCTGACTTGCAGATAGATGCATGGCACGGCACCTTATATTGCATGGCGGCGTTACGTAAGGCCAATTCCTGCTAGGAGGGAAGAAGATGTGAGCTGCGCTGTGATCGGGCTCGCGAGCCCACCTCTCACATGCTAATGTTCCTCTTCTGCCTCTGCTCCGCTCCTAACACCGCCACGCCATGCTGAGACTTATTCATATTACATGACACACTGTGTCTGGTTAATTACAGAGAAACCTACGCGTCTTCATCGGCTTGTTAAACCCAGGACCCGTCCTCCAAGACAGACAACTCAATCAGGGCCCATGTCAAGCCAAATACAGCCAGCAAGCACTGAAAAAAAACCAGGGGCCCTGCGCTTCTGTTCATATTTAGGTAGAAAGCACACATTAAACACCAAAACGAATAAATGTCCTCTGAATGATACTGTCCACTGTGGTCTTGAGGGCAGACCTTTAGTTGGAGGGCCAAAAAAGGCCTTACTTGAGTAATCACTCTGTCCATATGCTCTTGTTAGCACGTATAAGTCCCCAGCAGAAACGGCGGAAAGGAAAGCTTGTCTGCCTTGTTCAGCGTTCCTCGTGCACTGAACCCGGCGTGGGCGTCAGAAGTGGGTGTCGTCTGCGTTTGTTAGCGGCGCGAGTGGAAATCAAAGAAGCTAAATCATGACTCTTCAGACGCGCATTAGAGTCCTGCCATACAGCCAGCTCTGCCGTGAGACACAGGGCATTTGTCAACAGAGCCCCCCCCCCCCCCGTTTGACTTCTGCAAGCATTGTCCTCAGCAATTCAGCAGCCCACTGCGATATGTTTGCTTGTTCTGATGGGACTCGCCCTTGCGAACAGATCAGATTGGCTTCTTTAAAGCTGTATCACAATTCCAGTTCAAATCCATTAAAATGTGGCAAACAGTGTGTTGTAGTGGCGTGGGTTGGCAGTAGCGAGAGTTGGACGTCCAGATATTAGAATTGATATCACCACTCTATTGAATGCTTATTTCCCTTACACTTAATTAGCATTTTTGGCCCACATTACTCTAATATTCATTATATAATCTTGATATTGATTATTGTTCGTTAATCATCTGCCTTAAAAATCTGTATATTCACCATGTTTAGTTTGTTTTTAGGAACTATTAGTAACAGAAAAGCCAAATTAGCCTAATTACAGAAAAAAAAGAAGATTAATGCTGCTGTTGTAATCACCATTATGGATGGCAAGTGCAGCCGATATTGATGGCTGCATGTGTGTGAATCAAAGAAGCATATGTGTGCCAGACTGTTTTCCTAAAACGAAATCTCATTTGAACGAGGGCAGATGAGTGTGCTGGGACGGGCTGAGAAAAAATACAAGCGTGAGACGGAATCCAGAATGGGTTGTTTGTGAGTAAGTACGAGCTACTCACAGAGGAGAGAGGAAACAGAGGCACAACCTATAGCAGCATCAATACCACACAGGCCTCTGCTCCACCACTCCTATCTTTATCCAGCTGTTCCTGCACTCGCTGGGGCAGCACAATAGGACACAAATAGCAATGTTGAGGAGCTGTTAAGCTGTATGTGAGGTACATATGAAAAGGTGTATATATATATATATATAGTATATAGCTTTTTGTGACAATGCTCACTCTTGTGGTAGTTTGTTCTTTCTGGTTTTGTTCTTTTTCATTCCTTTCTTATTTAGTCTTTCTCTCCGATCATCCTAATGCCATTGTTTAAGATGATTTGCAAATAATTGGCCTTGCAAGCTGTTTGAGTATTGCAGGTTGATCATGCTGCAAGACATTTCTGGTCTGCCTCTCACACAGCGCAGTGCCCTCTTGCGTTATGCTTGGTGCTAAAACCAATCAGAAAAACAAGTTGTCAGATGTAGGCACAGCATGCCAAGTGCAAGCATCTTGACTCTTGTCATAGAGGTGCAGCAGTACGGCAACGGTAGCCCACAGTGGTTAGCCCTGTTGCCTCACAGCAAGAAGGTCCTGGGTTCGAACCCCGGGTCGTCCTCTGTGTAGAGTCTGCATGTTCTCCCCGTGTCTGCGTGGGTTTCCTCCCACCATCAAAAAGCCGTGCATGTTAGGGTTAATACTCCTGCCTGTGCCCCTGAGCAAGGCAATGGAGAAAAAAAACAAAACAGGAGTTAGTCCCCGGGCGCTGCAGCTGCCCACTGTTCCTATACAATAGGATGGGTTACAGGCAGAGAAAACATTTCATTGTAACAGAACAACTGTACAGTGACAAAAACAAAGTAGCTTTCTTCTTTCTCTTTCTAGAAACCTCTTTGATCTTAAAAACTCGTGACTTTGTAGCTGATAAAGATGCTAGCCAACAGTGACCAGCTATTAGCTGTTGCTTCTTGCCAACTTGTAATCAATGTGACATGACAGTGACACAAGAAAACAATGTTTGCCATCGGTATATCACAAGAACGTCACCCGCCGTGATTCTAATGACAGTTTGCTGTATACTGTGAATGAGATAACCTCCTCCCTGGTGGCTAGTTACTCCACCACCAGTAGAGCACCATTAGCCTTTCAGTGCAGGTATTTGTGGCTCTTTTAACGAATTCGTTTCATCCCATTTTGATAGAGGATTTTGCTTCAGTGACACAACTCGTTCTACCGTGCGTCACCGGTACTGTTATCGTCTGCGGTTCTGCTGCATCGCACCGTGCTTTCGTCCAACCCTTGGATCACCCTCCACAGCTATATCTGTGAGACTGGGCCGGCCCAGTCTCACACATAAAGGGCTCTATTTGGTGCTGGTGCAAACACAAACACGGGCCGATTGGCAATTTCCTCAGGCGCGAGGTTGACCCCCCCCCCCACCCCCACCTACACCCATTTGGTAATTTCTTGGCTCGAAAGGACACCCACCTGCACAGTGCTGGGTATGGTGGCTCAGCTAGGAGCGTGTTCATGCAGATCCACTGACATTGCACAATTTTGGTGTCCACTTTGGCTTTCAATTACACTTTACAGCTATGCCAATTCAGATTACGCTGCTGTCTGGGCGAGGATGTATAGGAATATCTATCTGGGTGCATTTTAATGGATGTAAGCCCATGCCTTTCACCCCCACTGAAATAAATCATTAAACCAATAGCAACAACTAACCGAATGCAACATTCTTAATAATTAATTAGAAAAAAATATCAATATGGGGCTGTAGAATTTGATGTGACTCAACGACGGTTGCGCTCATCGTGACGCATGGAAAATTCAACCCAATTTAACCAAGTGAGTGTCTGTCTGGTCCAATAGGATGCATCCACAAGTGCAAACTATACCGGAGCCTGGCATCTGGTTGGCAATCCTGCAGACTTCCTGTGGGACAAAAGTCCGTTTTGCTATCAAACAGGTGTATTGTCATAAATGCTTAAGTTCAGGTATTATTTGGAGACGAATAAATGCAGGTATGGGTTCAGTATGGATCAGCTAAGGGTGAGGATCTGAGAGGCCGGTCTGTAAGTGTTTTAATCCAGTTTGAGTGTGCCTCAGGCTAAAAGTAAATCTGAATGGATGCCCTCAATTACGTCCTCATTCATCGATACATTGACGTGCATTGTATGCATCTGACAGAACCTGGAAATTATGGTCATTTGGGACCTAAAGATAAGTTGGTGATAATATCGGTGCCCCCGTCCGCTTTGTCGAGGGGCCGATATTATCACAAGTTCCCTATTAGAGAGGGGAGCCGGATTTGTCTTGAGGAGTGATCGATGTGAACAACGTGTAAGACTTGTCTGGCTTGTCAGACCAAGTTATGGAGTAAATACACGAATGACTGAAAAAAGTTACAAAAATGGAGGCATGCATTTCATAAACTACGTGATGAAAACTGACATTATGAAAATCCAAAACAACATTATGGGGAAAAAAACTATAAAATAAACAGAAAGCGGCACGGTGGCCCAGTGGTTAGCGGCGTCGCCTCACAGCAAGAAGGTCCTGGGTTCGAATCCCGGGGATGTCCAACCTTGTTGGTCAAGAAAAACCAACTGGAGCCGGTCCACCGGGTGCTGCAGGGCGGCTGCCCACTGCCCCTGTACAATAGGATGGGTTAAATACTGCAGAGAAAGAATTTCCCCACAGGGATTAATTAATAAAGTAGTAAAAATAAAATCCTGCCTTTTTAACATCCAAGATTCCTTGTGGCCCTTGAAATAACTTGGTTTCAAATGACTTGAAATCCAGGTACTTGTCGTTAGGTAAACAGCGCTGTCACCCTCTTGAAGCTCACCGGGCATTATTTCAGGGTGTATAAAATAATCTCCCTGTTCATGATCTATACAAACACACACATTGTCCCCTTCAAGCCCATTTTGCATAAATCAAAATCAAGTAATTACTGCTTTCCGAAATATCTGAGGGCTGACTCATTTAATCCCACAAAATGTGATCTGGTACTCCTGATGGCATACAAATGAACATGACTTCGTTTGAACTCCTGATATAATTGGAAATCATTCTGGATGTCTGCTAGCCGTGATTTAGTTGGCAGCTTGTTGAACTTCAAATAAAACTGAGTGTTTGGCACCAAAAACGGACGACACTTGAGATCGTGTAGCTAATCAACATTAAAAGTTGACTGGAAACCGAACAGAGAGAGAGGGAGAGGGAGAGACAGGGGGAGAGGGAGAGAGAGAGGAAGGGAGAGACAGAGGGCGCGAGAGAGAGAGGCAGAGACAGAGGGGGAGAGGGAGAGAGAGACAGAGGGCGAGAGAGAGAGAGGGAGAGACAGAGGGAGAGACAGAGAGAGGGAGAGAGAGGGAGAGAGAGAGGGAGGGAGAGGGAGAGGGAGAGAAAGAGAGGATGAGGGAGATAGAGAGAGGGAGCGAGAGAGAGAGAGGGGTGAGGGAAAGAGGGAGAGGGAGAGAGCGAGAGAGAGGGGAGGGAGAGGGAGAGAAAGGGGGAGAAGGAGATAGAGAGGCAGAGGGAGAGAGAGAGAGAGGGGGGAGAGAGAGGCAGAGAGAGAGGGAGAGAGAGAGAGGCAGAGAGAGAGAGGGAGAGGGAAAGAGGGAGAGAGGGAGAGGGTGAAGGAGAGGGAGAGAGAGGGAGAGAGGGAGAGGGTGTGGGAGAGGGAGAAAGAGGCAGAGAGAGAGGGAGAGAGAGAGGGTGAGGGAGAGAGAGGGAGAGGGGGAGAGTGAGAGGGGGGGCAGGCACAGGAATTGACGGAGGAAGAGGAAAAGAGAAAGTGGAGGGTGGCAGGACGGGGTAGGATTTATTTCCGAGGTTCTTGATGAGAGTAATGCAGCAGCATTACAAAGAGGTGCCAATGCGCAGTCAGCTTTGTGTCCTGGATATGCCGGCACTATAGTGGTGCTGTCGGTACTCTTTATAGTCATCGCTGTTACACAGCCCGAGCAAAAACTAAGTGCACTAACACACAAATTAGGGGGCGGAGATGAACACACACAAAAACAAAAAACACAAAAAAACGGCTGCGCTACATCTTCCAAAATGAAATACAAAATTAGCCTGTGTTTCTCACGCCATCACACAGAATACGCTCTCAGACGAACTCAAATATGCGCTGACGTCACACTGGGGATTATAAAAATTGCTGCCCATCGCATCAAAAATCTGTCAACTTTTTTATTTATTTATCTATTTTTACAGTGTGCCAGGAGAATTAAATGAAGAACCGGAGTGTAGAGTCTTTGCCGGTTCTTGGCGCAGATCACCGCTGTTTAGACCCGTCTCCATCTCAGCACCGCAGAGCCAGCGGCTCGGGGGTCCGGTCTGGTGCAGAAACGGCGCGCGGATGAAGAACACCCGCATCCGAGTCCTCGCGTGTGTCGATATGATGTAAAATCCTCCGCTCGGCGTTTGAACGAGGATCCTGCGGGACCAGCTGAGACCAGCTGCAGCCCGCGAGCCGGGCGTGGCACTCTCCGGCTTAGGGGTGGGGGGGGGCGGCTGTGGGGATTTGGAGTTGATGGCGGAGGTTTTAGGTGTTGCCAAACAAGGAAACCGGTCCAACGGGGCCCCTTGCATGCGACAAGCAGCCCCAGGGGGACTGCTCGCTGAGCTGAGATGCCGCGCTGCCTGCTTTGCCCCCTGTTTGCATGGTGGCGTAGCTACACCCGGCTATTTACTGAGCCTGCGCGGTCTTGTTGACTCAGACAAGCCTGTGTTTGTGGATCTTAGAACAAATGTTAGGGGGCGATAGTGTCTGGCAGGGCCATCCTAGCCCGCGTCTCTGCCCTTGTGTGATGTGGGATTGTGACCGTGCCCCGGACGCGGTCTTTCGCGGCGTGTTTGTTTAAGCCTGCCATGGGTTTATTTTGGGAGGCTGTCACACACAGCGCCCCCCCCCTCCGTGCTCGCGTTTGCTGTTTAATCAGGTGTGAGTTGGTGGTGTCATCTGCAACATGACTGAAATGTGCGTGGTCTGGGTGGAGGGTGCATTTCCACCCTATTGAGTTGCCAGTGTTATGCAATAGCGTTAAGAGATGTTCGCACTATGAGGACTTTAGCTCGCACAATACAACTTTCCTCCCTTTGTGCATTTTCAGATTTTTGAAAAAAAAATTAAATTGCACAAATTTGCTGAAGTCAGTGATGAAAAAGACGGCGCGTCTTTCTTTTGTTAGGATTCGTTTAATGGACTGTCAGATTATTTCAAGATTATCTTCGTTTGATTGTTTGTTTTTTCTGCAACATCGATGAATTTAAAACACAATAAGGCGACTCAACTCATTATGGGAGATGTATCTTCCCATTTAACGTGTAACGTGAAACGAGGTCAGTGAACTGGTTGAGACTATAGATTTTGTTTGCCTCTCAAAACATCTATTAGGTTCCGCACCTTTTTTAATCACATTTTTTAGATTATTTAATCTACTCAGTTGCTCGTTTCCTGTGCATCTCACACATACTTATCACCTATTGTTTGTATTGTAGCGAATATCGGGGGATAACGCAACCACAGGAACTGCCGCGGCTGGGAAGCGAACCCGTGTCGCCCGCACCGCAGGAGACAAAGCTAACCGCTCGACTAAAGGATCAGACCCGCCAGCCAGCGGCCAGCGTGTCTTCTTATCCATGCACGTTACAGTATTTTGGTTGTGGTACTGAAGGTATTTTAGCATTTTCAGTATATTTCTATGCATAAGGGGGGGGGGGTGCATGAGTTATGTGCAGGCTGGAGTGGTGAAAGGGAAGCAAGTGGCCTGAATAGGAGGCAGGGAATAAGCAGCCTTGCTTGTAAAAGCAGATTTACCATTGAAACAGCCCCATTAAACCGCTTCCTTATTGGACAAATAGCACATTTGGCCACTTAATCACCGACAAATACACAAAAGCATTATTTTCTGGGGGAACAAATTACGTCAACGTTTGATTAACTTAAAAAAAGCACCCTTAATAAAACTAAACAGCCGTTATTACCCTTTATAGAGGAAGTGCTTTGTACAGCCCTCGTGTCCTGGGAATCAGCCGTAGCGCGGGCAGCAGGCTACATTTCATACACTACTTCCAGCTTGGCTGTCTCGCCCGCTCATTTGAATAAGTCATTAGCTCCCTCGCATGAGCGATGTGGGCTCCTTCTCCTCGCATCCGCCGACACGGAGGAGGTGGTGGAGAGCGCCTCCATTTTGCTTTTCCCTGTCAAGGTTACGTAACCGGGGCTGGCTTGTGTGACTCAGCCCGGCTGAAGGTTCATGCTGCACGGAGCCATGCTAGCTTTCCCGCAGTCAATTAGCTAATTGCTCTTACTACGTACCGGGGCGACGCCAGAGGGCAGGAGGGCGACTTAAGCTACGCTGCATTTCCCCTAAAAGATGTGCTGGTGAAGTTTTAGAGGGGGGAAATTAAAGGTCCAAGGAGTTTTATCCCTGCTGTTTATGGCCACCGTGCACACAAACTGGACAGACAAACTCGGCGTACTCCCTCTGAAAAGTAGCTAGTAGCACACACACACACACACACACACACACACACACACACACACACACACACACACACACACACACACACACACACACACACACACACACACACACACACATATATATATATATAGCTTTAAACTACTAATAAGACACATTAGCCACTAGCTAACGGGTCTGACCCTTTAGTCGAGCGGTTAGTGATGTCGCCTTGTGGTGCAATACACACCGTATCGAATCCCGCACCGGGCAAGAAAATAACCGGTTGCACACACACACACACACACACACACACATATATATATATATACACTACCGTTCAAAAGTTTGGGATCACCCAAACAATTTTGTGTTTTCCATGAAAAGTCACACTTATTCACCACCATATGTTGTGAAATGAATAGAAAATAGAGTCAAGACATTGACAAGGTTAGAAATAATGATTTGTATTTGAAATAAGATTTTTTTTACATCAAACTTTGCTTTCGTCAAAGAATCCTCCATTTGCAGCAATTACAGCATTGCAGACCTTTGGCATTCTAGCTGTTAATTTGTGTAGGTAATCTGGAGAAATTGCACCCCACGCTTCCAGAAGCAGCTCCCACAAGTTGGATTGGTTGGATGGGCACTTCTTGCGTACCATACGGTCAAGCTGCTCCCACAACAGCTCAATGGGGTTCAGATCTGGTGACTGCGCTGGCCACTCCATTACCGATAGAATACCAGCTGCCTGCTTCTGCTCTAAATAGTTCTTGCACAATTTGGAGGTGTGTTTAGGGTCATTGTCCTGTTGTAGGATGAAATTGGCTCCAATCAAGCGCTGTCCACTGGGTATGGCATGGCGTTGCAAAATGGAGTGATAGCCTTCCTTATTCAGAATCCCTTTTACCCTGTACAAATCTCCCACCTTACCAGCACCAAAGCAACCCCAGACCATCACATTACCTCCACCATGCTTAACAGATGGCGTCAGACATTCTTCCAGCATCTTTTCATTTGTTCTGCGTCTCACAAACGTTCTTCTTTGTGATCCAAACACCTCAAACTTGGATTCATCCGTCCACAACACTTTTTTCCAGTCTTCCTCTGTCCAATGTCTGTGTTCTTTTGCCCATCTTAATCTTTTTCTTTTATTGGTCAGTCTCAGATATGGCTTTTTCTTTGCCACTCTGCCCTGAAGCCCAGAATCCCGCAGCCGCCTCTTCACTGTAGATGTTGACACTGGTGTTTTGCGGGTACTATTTAATGAAGATGCCAGTTGGGGACCTGTGAGGCGTCTGTTTCTCAAACTAGAGACTCTAATGTACTTATCTTCTTGCTCAGTTGTGCAACGCGGCCTCCCACTTCTTTTTCTACTCTGGTTAGAGCCTGTTTGTGCTGTCCTCTGAAGGGAGTAGTACACACCGGTGTAGGAAATCTTCAATTTCTTGGCAATTTCTCGCATGGAATAGCCTTCATTTCTAAGAACAAGAATAGACTGTCGAGTTTCAGATGAAAGTTCTCTTTTTCTGGCCATTTTGAGCGTTTAATTGACCCCACAAATGTGATGCTCCAGAAACTCAATCTGCTCAAAGGAAGGTCAGTTTTGTAGCTTCTGTAACGAACTAAACTGTTTTCAGATGTGTGAACATGATTGCACAAGGGTTTTCTAATCATCAATTAGCCTTCTGAGCCAATGAGCAAACACATTGTACCATTAGAACACTGGAGTGATAGTTGCTTGAAATGGGCCTCTATACACCTATGTAGATATTGCACCAAAAACCAGACATTTGCAGCTAGAATAGTCATTTACCACATTAGCAATGTATAGAGGTGTATTTCTTTAAAGTTAAGACTAGTTTAAAGTTATCTTCATTGAAAAGTACAGTGCTTTTCCTTCAAAAATATGGACATTTCAATGTGATCCCAAACTTTTGAACGGTAGTGTACATACAAATTAATGTATGCATAATTCACACATGCGCTGCTAACACACACAGGCGTAGACGCTGAAGCGCATCAGCTACTTACAGAAAGCTTCCAAACAGCAAAATTTAAACACACTGGGGACATGTTCCCCCTACAGCCTGTATTAATCAGATGTTAACTGCAAATCTGGCGTGTACTGTTAAATTATTAAAATCTCATCTCTTTATCTCTCACTGCATTTGATGGATGACTGATTCACGATTTGATGAAACGCCCTGCGTTCGTGGATGCCCACGCGGACGCGGAAAGGCTTCGCAAAACAATGTTTTAAAACAGTTTTTCAATATGAATTGATTATACGCACAAGCTGTACGTGCAGCTTTAGATTAGACAGCAGAGCAATAAGTTTCCGAGACATGTAAAAATCTTTCGATGACTGCCATGTGGAGTTAGTTATTTTCCATTGGGAACTGCTTATCATTGTGTGTGTGTATATCTGTACTAAGTTTGCTGTGTTTGTCTGTGTCTGTCTTGCACTGTTTGCTGAAGCCACAGCCCTCATTTCATTTTTAACTTGTGCCTGCACATTGTTTTTAATGACAATATGTTGAATTGAACTGAATTATCAGGAATCAGGAACACTTTGTCATATCATTTCATGTGTATCGTTTCCCCCAGCCCACAGCAGTGCAACACAAAGACAAACACACATCTAAAAACTATAGGAACACATATATCAAATTACAACAAAACAAAAATCACTGTGCAACAGAACTAACACCAGGATGACTGTAGGAACTGCCAGTCTGAATCGGCTAGCTAGCAGTTAGCTTAGCCTGCCCTGCTTCTACATCCTGTCAGACCGCCATCGGAGTTTCCTCCTGGACGCAGCTCCATGCATGGGCCGTGGTCCCTGGGCCCACCGGACGCAGCAGACCAGCCCCCCCCCCCAATCCAACGCCAGCTCTCCCAGCCAGACACCTTTGACACACCTCCCCGCACTACACATGACGTCACCAACAACACTAGGCGAGGCCGCCGCCAAACCGCCCTCGGTATTATCGGAACTGCCGGTCTGCGTGGGCTAGCAGTTAGCTTAGCCTGCCCCGCTTCCGCGTCCTGTCAGTCCGCCCTCGGTGTTTCCTCTTTGGGCGCAGCTCCGGGCGGGGTCGTGGTCCCTGGGCCCACAGGATGCAGCAGACCAAGCTCTCTCAAGCCGATCCAGCGCCAGCTCTCCCAGCCATCAAACAAAGACACTTAGACGTGGACAAAGACACTGCATTGACGGTCGTGGGTGAGGCCGCTGCAAACTTAAGTTCGCGCCGCCATCTTCCCACACCGGAACCGGAAGATATATTTTTAATATCTTTTTAATGTCTTTTTAACATTTTACACTCTAAAATCATGCAGTCACATTTAAGGTTTTTGGCCGTCGATTTTGCTGATAGCGTAATGTTGTTGACTAATGTAATGCAAAATTATATTTTTTCCATGTTTTTTTTTTGGAAAATAATCAGAGTTCTTTTAAAGCTTCTTTTTAAAGCCGTTGTGTCATTTTATCACCTATTTTTACATTTTCGAACCTTTATGCCCACGTAAATTTGTACAAATCAGTGTATGCAGCTGTAATACCTTTCTTTTACTGGTGCACAGTTAAACTTCTGCTGTTCAAACATTAAGAGACTGAACAAGCCTGAGTCAGCTTATTCTGAATATTTCTCTGGAGATAATGTTTAACTATAGCCACATGTTATTTGCGTTGGCTAGAAACTGTAGTCAGTTTGTTGTAGTGTTGAGTTTCTGTTTGTGTGGGTGAAAGCTACACCACATCCCAGAAGATCTGAAACTCTTCAGGAATCTTCAAGTGCCAAATTTCTGCAAACCTCTCCAACAATTTGTCAAAATTAAATTGCGTTTGGGCGACTGGGTAGCGTAGCGGTCTATTCCGTTGCCTACCAACACGTGGATCTCTTGTTCGAATCCCGGTGTTACCTCCGGCTTGGTTGTGCATCCCTACAGACACAACTGACCGTGTCTGCGGGTGGGAAGCCGGTTTTGGACATGTGTCCTGGTCGCTGCACTAGTGCCTCCTCTGGTCAGTTGGGGTACCTGTTCGGGGGGGGGGGTAGCGTGATCCTCACACGCGCTACGTCCCCCTGGTGAAACTCCTCTCTGTCAGGTGAAAAGAAGCGGCTGGCGACTCCATATGTATCGGAGGAGACATGTGGTAGTCTGCAGCCTTCCCCCGGATCGGCAGGGGGGGGGGGGGTGGAGCAGAGACCGGGACAGCTCAGAAGAGTGGGGTAGTTGGCCGGGTACAATTGGGGAAAAAATCAAATTGCAACCTTGAGAGAGTTTCCATAGAAAGTACAGATTTGTTTTCCGGAGAACTGTATAAAGCAGGGCGCTGGTTAATTCCTGAAGAGATTACACTTTACAATATAGGAGATGGGATAATGGCAATCATCCAGACACTGACAATACGCAGTTGTGTTTTCACCGCAACCCTTTCCCTGAAAAGTCAAAGCTATTAATACTTTTTGCTTGTGCTGATGTAGCATACCGGTCACACTGACAGTATGTCAACATAACTCTACTGCAGAACTGCAGTAACTTTGTTGTTGTGTGCATCCGAGCATGGTTTTGTACGTTGGTTTGTGTTTGTCTCTTGCTCTCAGAGATGACATTGACATTTATCTGAAATACCAGCGGTACATCTGTCAAATTCAGGTGCAGCTGAAACATCACCAAAAAACCCGCAGTACATCATGAGATCTTTGCTACGTTTCATATTACATATGGCTCATTCCCAGCCCCCCCCCCCCCCATCATTGATTGGAAAACTGTGCTAATTGGTAAACATCTTGCCAGATTAGAAAGAATGTCTTCCATTTTCATCAGCATCCCGGGACCCCCAAGCCCTGGTACTCTGCTCTGCTCCCATTGATTCTCCCTTGCTGGCTCTTACCAAGATTGAGGTGTAACACAGTGATTCATCGACATGGTGGGCATTGACATTAATCACCCCTCACATGTCAGCAGTCCCCCCACACACACACACACACACACAGCCCTGATAACATCGGAGCAGTTAAACTGCCCATGGATCTTCAGAGTTTATAGTTTGCCACAGATGTACGTGTAGCTGATAAGTGTTTGCATCGGGGATCGGCAATTCTGAAGTTAAATGAGGGTCTAACCAAACTGTAACGACTGCGAGGAATTTAGCCTTTATAAGATATTGATTCCTAGGTGGACCGTTTTTAGATCTGTGAGGAATCTATAACGACAAACGAATTACTCAAATACCTTTTTCTGCCTCAAAAGACAGAGACAAGAAGAGATAGTGACTGCTTGGAACAATATAATTCCGTTTTGAACCCAGAGATTTATCCGAAAAGACGGGGTGCACCTTAACTTGTTGAGCTACCATCGCGAGATTTACTGAACACCCCCGTTCCTAAGGGTACATTCGTCCATACAGCCTACGTAGAGGGCGGTTCTTAGGACTTTTTCCTTTAACGCCTACAGAGGGAATGGAAGTCACCATGGAAAATGAAGAACAAGGTTAAAATACCCATTAATCCATCAGTCAATCATCTGTACCCCCATAATCACAACGTGACAGAGCCTATCCCAGCAGGCTTTTGGGGCCACCGGTCCATCACAGGGCCCACACATGCAGCCACTTAGTAGAGAACACCTCAACGACTCCAGTTCACCTAATGTATACATCTGAAACTGGAGTACCTGGACGACACCCGAACAAACACGGGGAGAGCATGCAACCTCCACACAGATGTGCTCAAACAAAACCCTGAACCTTCTTGCTGTGAGGTGGTGGCGTTAACCGCTAAACCACCATGCCGATGTCAGGCGAAATTGTGCGCGGGCTGCCAAAATGTGTCCGGGTGACGTCATCGCAATGCATTCGTGACCGCTCGCATTCCTGACATTCCTCTCTCGCTGTAGTTCGTAGACTCGTAATATTGCAGGCAAAAGCAGGTTTAATAGTGTACTCTTTTTTAGCTACATCGTACAATACATTCGCAGGGTCACCTTTTATATTCGACTTGCAATTATTTATATTAGGCAATGTTTTTCGAAAAGCACAAAAAATACATACTTTTAGGCAAAAAAAATCATCTACTGGTTGATCACCTTGTTAGCGTTATGTATTGTCACGCTATGTAGCGTGGACCAGATTTTCAATAAAGATGTTCTATGAACCTATTTTCCATTAAAGTGAAACGTCAAATATTTGCTATTATATGTTTTTTGACATCAATGACAAGTTAGCTAGCTAGCTAGCACCCCCCCCCCAAAAAAGAGGGTCACGAAACGATTGCATTGCGATGACGTCACTCGGACACATTTTGGCAGCCCGGACACAATTTGGCCTGACACCGCCCCTAGCTTAAATTAGTTGCAGTTTACCAGTTGCTACAAAAAGGGCTACAATTAACTTGATGACTATCCACTGAATAATAACAGCTGGGTAACTGATCGTTTTCTTAACGTTGTTCTAACAAGCTCAATTTTCCGGCCCAGCCTACTTGAGTCTGAGTCGTTTGTTTTGGGAGGGCTCAGCCTCCTGTAATCCAACAAGCCTGACCAGAGATCACCAAGGCTCTCTTTCAGCCGGGGAGGAGCACGCTAGACTCAGGGGACCGACCTATACTCAGGGGACGGTGGGTGGGTGTGGGTGTGGGTGTGGGGGTTACTGACCGCTAAAAAGGGAAAACATTAAAGCCTATATGTATATTTGATGCTGCATTTTAGGGCTTCAAGCCATTAAAAACATCTTAATTTCAGGGGAAAAAACCCCTTAAATCATAAGCGGACTCTGAGCTAGATATGTGTGTAACATCAAAAGAGTCTTGACAAATAATGACTAGGGGGGTGGGACAAAACATCGATACATGAATATATCGTAATAGTTCCTCTTGCGACATTATTGATACACTGGCGCCAAATATCGATATTTTTACTAAAGGTTTTTTCCCCATGATCATTTTCCCTCCAGCTTTATTGATAACAGTATGACTCAAAACAGTAACATATAATACACAAGTTTAAAGAACAAAAACAAAGGGGATTTTCGGAATGATGGCACACGTGGACAAGTTGCAGTGTGCGTGTGTGTGTGCGTGCGTGCGTGCGTGTGTGTGTGTGTTAAATAGGCACTAAGCTAAGACTATGCACTTTGCTGTGTATGTTTTCATCTCAGTTCTCAAATTCGGTGAAACTGACACCACCACAGTGCAGTGAATAAATACATGATTCCTACTGTTTGCCTCTTTAGGGGCATTTTCTTCTTCTTCAGTTACACAGATATGTTGATGTATCGTAGATGATGACTGGACTTGAAATGTATCGAGTATTGCAGACTCGCTGTATCACGATACCATTGTTATTGTGGGCAAGGGCGTAGGAGAGAGTTTTATATTGGGGGGACAAAACCCTATAAGGGGGGTCTGGAGGCATGCTTGCCCCCGGAAATAAAAAAACTGCCATTTCACAACAGTTTTCAGCAAAGAAAAACATGTTTCATGGCTATATGATAAGGCCTTGTAGAACCTGATAATGTAATAAATTCCCAATAATGTAATAACCCCGATAATGTAATAAAAATCTGCACTTGAGGCCATTGAAAATGCAATAAAACCTGATAATGTAATAACTTCCTGATAATGTAATAAAGTGCATTTCCCAATAATGTAATAAACGTTTTACCAATAATGTAATAATTTGTTACATTACCGGGACGTTATTAGGGTTAGGGTTAGGGCTAGGGTTAGGGTTAGCTATGATATATAGTTTATTACATTATCGGGAAATGCACTTTATTACATTATCAGGAAGTTATTACATTATCAGGTTTTATTGCATTTTCAATGGCCTCAAGTGCATTTTTTATTACATTATCAGGGTTATTACATTATCGAGGATTTATTACATTATCAGGTTCTACAGGCTAATGTAACCCGTTCCTTATTAACGTTATAACCTTTAGAATTTATATGCATGTGACAATCGCAACTTCTCTGCTAGCTAAAGTTAGCCTTCCCGCTCACTGACTAGCATTGACAGGAGTTAGCAAAAATACTGCTACTACCATACGTATGTTTCCGCCTCAGGTTTCGTCATAACGAAATGTTTATCTGTTAAAAATGGGTAAGAACACTTTGTGAGGGAATTGAGCGGTGTTGAATAGAGCAGGATTCATCGTTGCTGCCTTGAAAAGTTGTGTCGCGTCTCAGCGGGCCGCCGCCAGTACCAAAGACATGGGGAGGAGGCAGAGGTGTAAAAACCAGATCCAGAGAGTAAATGTCCAAACCGTGTATTTGCTCCAACCATGTTACTAAACCAGCTGATTTCATTAACTAGTTTTCCCTACCTAGTTGAGGAGCGGTGTTGACTAGAATCTGCTGGTGAAGTGCATGAGTAGAGGAAATACATGGTTTGGACTTTTACTTTCTGGACCTGGTTTTTAAACCCCTGGCAGGAGGGAGGGGGATTTTTGTTGTTGTTGTTGTTGTTGTTGTTAATAACTGACACTTTTGTATATTGTGGGATGGGAATGACACCAATGCTGGCACATACAGGGAGTATATGTCCAATATATCTAGTAGTGGATGTTCTTGTTTATTTGGGGGGGGGGGGTTCGCCCCCCCACATTGAGCAGGACTTGTCCCCTCCACCCCCCACCCCGGTTCCAACGCCCATGATAGTGGGCAACGTATCGTGATAGTCTCTATCATGAGTTACTCCGTGATTCTTACCCCCTAGTAAAGACTGAGCTACTTTAAAACATGGGTAGTTGTGGCAGCTGGCAAATGGCCTCCACAACCTTGTTCATCCCCTCATAAGGATCTCTTTTTGGCGGCTTAGGTGTAAACGTGAGTGCCCCTCGCATGTTTTGAGCTTGTTTGAGAATAACTGACCATAACCCAGCTCTACCATTAGGACTACATAAACTGCAGCACATCTTTTTCCACGCGTCACCATGCGTTGAACTAAAAATAACACTGCACACCTGGACTCGTCCTGCGATTTATTTGCATTGTAAATCTGCAATATACTGTAACGTTGGCTGTGCAATATGCACAACCTCAGTTTTCTTCTGTCCTTCTGGTCTTCTGCTGCGCTTCTCTGCTGCAGCAGAGACAGCCCAATGACGTCTAATGAAGTATAACTTAATTATACTTCTTATTGGTATATTTCATACCCACGATGTGACGCCCAATCCGGCCATCGAGTGATGTAGTTGTAATTTAGGGAGGCTTTTGTTTGAAATGTGACGATAATTAGAAAATCTTGACGGGCTTAGCGGCCCGATGCTAAATTCCAGGCTCGGCTTCCAGTGTGAGCAGTGTCACATGGCCCCTGCTTGAACTCACGATATTTCATACTGTCCATGCAGGGGCACGCTCCTCCAATGTTTCTTTTTTTCTCTTGTTTTAATGCTTTCAGTCCAAATACAGCATTGCAGATTGCTGCATGCTTGTTAGTAAAGCTAGGCTTGGATGGCTCTCAGTCTTACTGTACATGCTGCACCTCTGTTTAGCGAGAGAAAATGTGTGTATCTGTATTCAAGGAGGCTATCTGCCCTCTCAGCTCCAGAGTGGCGGCAGCTATGCCAGCTTTGCCTTTACAGATTTCTGTCAGCTTGATTCAAGTCTTTTTTTAAATTTTTTTTTTACTCTTTCTCAAGGATATAAAGGCCCAGGAGCTCCTTCAGCCATGGTCACATACTCTCTTACGTAATGATTTGCACATGAGCCGCACTGCTGTATATTTCAGTGTCTTGTTTCCTGTTTGTCCGCTCATTACTGTGCTTGTCACGTTTGATAACTGACCTGCTTCATATCCAGAAGTAGTATTGTGCTAAATTGCCTTCGTCACATGACTATGAATTTTCGGCTCCTTCTAATTAAATCTGCATGAGCAGAAGATGCTGCCAGTCAGAAAACAAGATCGCTTAATAGAGAGCGAGAGAGAGAGCAGGTAGTTGTAATTGAGGTAACCTGTTCTTGAGCATAATGAGGATGGCACGAGAGTCTCATTAATCATTGTGAGCCCGTGCTTCACATTCATCAGGATGCGTTCACTTGACCAGCCGCTTTCCGCGTGACCACGGTCAATGCAAGCATAATGGGGGCCATTAGCCGTACGCAAAGGAAGCGTGACGTGTCTTGCCTCCTCTTCTGACAACAGACACAGGATGCTTCACTTGCGAAGAACCGAGGACGGGCATGCCGACTTCCCTAAAATGTCTTCCTAGACAAGGCTGATTCCCAGTGTGCACACGTGAACGTTTTTGACCTCGGTAGCTTCCGGGTTGTTGACCTCAGCTGAGGTCACCTTGTCCTTATTCTAGCATCCAGCTGCCATGGTAAATATTGTAGCGAATTCGGGGGGGCAGTCCGGGAACCGCCACAGCCGGGACACGAACCCGTGGCTTCCACACCGCAAGCGACAACGTTAACCAGTGGACTAAATGGTCCCACCCGTTAGTCAAGGACCAACGTGTCTACCTATCCATGCACGTTACAGTATAATAACAACGTATTGATGCTTCTGACGAGTCTCCGTGCTGGATGCAATCTCACTTATGAGCTGCAGGAAGGCTTCAGGAATATATGAAGAGAGAGAGACTCGCACCGTGAGGTGAACATTTCTTCTTTTTTTCTCTCTCTCTTCTTCTTCGTCTTTTTACGGCCGTATGCTGCGATGGATGAAATAGGGGTGGCTTCTAAGCGCAGCGATTTAAGAGCTGGATTTGTGCTCCAATACGCGCGTGCGAGCGTGTGTGGGTTTCGTACGAGTGTTGAACTTTCACACCGCGCCTCTATTTGCATAAAAATAAAAATGCATTTCTGGAGAAGAAGCGTCCATCGGTTTGTAAGTCGCTGCGAGAGAGGGGAGGGGGAGCAGCGTTAGAAATGGACACACAGATGGTGTTGAGGTTTGCCTCGCAGGCACACGAGATGTGGATACGTTTCCAACCCACTCCCACACCGAAGTCTGTCACTCGACATACTCGGTTGAACACAGAATGAACAGAGGCCATACTTGAAGTGCTGGTGCCCCCTCCTCCCCCGGTGCCGCCGCCCCCCCACCCACACACCGTGTTAATACGCCCATTTCACGCCGCGGCCATCTTGGATTTTAAAATAACCAAGTGGTGGGAATTTAGCCACGCCCTCTTCTTACTCAATCGGAAATCAATGCAGCCGGGGCCAGCAGAAGCAAACATGGTTTGGACTACCAACCTCGAGCGCCTACCGTCATTTACCACAATATGAAAACTAAGCTGGATCTTTTCTTCTTCCAGTACTTTCTGCCTCTCCTGTGCCAGTGAGGAGAGACACACACAGGGCTGTATTCAAAGAAGCTGTTTAATCACAATAAAATAACAAATAAGATACATTTCATTTTTATACTGTACATTCAATATTTATACATTAGATTGTCCCATCGACAATATTTTCATTCTTTGTCCTTTAACTTTAACAAAACTGTTGGTTCATTTTAAACTAAAATATGTTGGGTCAACTGTCATTCTGTTGTAGCAATAAACTGGAACTGGCTACCAACTCAAATCATCAATTGTTTTCTAAACTAAGACAGTGATTGCTCATCTCAAGGTGTGGGCTAAAAAATGGGACTGTACTGAAATGAAGTTAAATATGTTTCAATCTAGCTAAGGTTTGTGTGCACTATTTTCTTGTCAGCTGAATTTAACGAAGGTTTAAAACAGTGGTCCCTGAAAATGTGTTAGGCGAGCACACACAATCCACAGTTGGTTGACTGTTCCACTTAGTGAAAGGGGTATGACTCCATCAAAAATGTGGTACTCCTTTAAGCGTCTTATTGACCGTTCGACGTGTATTCTCAAGCCAGCAATACTCTGTGTGTCTGTGAGCTCGTCTCAGCTAAACTGTCCACTTGGGCCTAAAAATGCAGGGATGACAAGTTTTACATCTATTTCATCGAGCAGGTCTTTGATAAGGAAGCCCTTATCGGCCATGACCGCATCACCTGACTCTAAGAGGTCCAGAACACCTGACCTCTTAGTTATCTCCTTATCAGAAATACATCCTGTGTATAGATTACTTACCAGGCTAACTGACCCTGAGGGAGTGATCCCAATTAGGGATTTCAGTGTAGTGTTACTTTTATAATGGGAGTATGTCATGGTGTTCAAAACCTTCAAACTAGCTGTCTCGATGCGGATCTCTGTGCAGTCTAGTATCACTCTTGTGTTTGGGTAGAATTCCCTGAATACTGGTGGCATTAGCTCGTCTACTGCTGCTCTACTAGGTCATATTGGGAGGGTCCCGAGCATAAAGAGCAAATAGTGGCCCACGTCGTACAGTTCCTGCTGACTGTGGCCGGCGACACATTGAATCGTACAGATAAATCCAGAGCAAAAAAGCCCTGCCTCACACAGCACAAGAATAGGAAAAACTGATCAATCAGCGATAAATGCTCTGCATGGAAGCCAGACACAGAAATGTGTTCTAGGTTATGGCTGTTCCTTTGCGTTTGACTCCATCGCACCATGGACTCTGCAGTAGGCTGTAAAGCTAGGAAGAGTGCTTTGAGGGTGTGGTAATCCTTAAAACCAGTGTAAAACCTGATCAGATCGGGCGCACACTGGAAGCGTTCTAGACCAAAACGCTCACTTTTCAGCTTTTTATTTTCGTCCTCCAGGAAAGCGATGCGTTTCTTTACTGCGTCTTCCAAAGAAAGGGGCCTCACGTCGTAGTCATGATCAGGTAGAGTCGCCCAAACCTCACTGGACACATGAGGATATGTCATACATGTGGGAAGCAATATAAATCCACACATGTTCCTGTTATCAAGATGATGTGTCAGAACAGAGCTATCCACTATTGAAAGATTAGTGAATATGTATGTATATATATATATGTGTGTGTGTGTATGTGTGTGTGTATGTATATATACTATATATACACATATACACATATATAGACTTATCTCTTTCCCTTCTTTGATAGGAGTTGCAGGATGGTAGTGTTTTCAATGAAGAAGGGGGCGTGGCTAAGTTCCCACCGCTTGTTTTTTTTTTAAAATCCAAGATGGCCGCAGCGTGAAATGGGTGTATAGACACATCACATGCCTGACTTTGGACTGCGTAATGAAGGCCCCGCTCTCGGAGAGAGATGGCCCGGCCCGCGCCTGTGTGCACCGGGGTTATAGGCTCGGCAGGAACCGTGGATGAATATCAAGCCGTCGGCTCTTTCATGCAGACCTGCGTGCGAGGACACGGGAGAGCATGAAACGCCATTACGCCGCTGAAACGGCGAATCGTCTTATTCGAGCTGAAGCGGTGCCTGCAGAGAATTCATTACGCATATTCCAGCGCCGACTTTGACTTACTGTTTTAATAAAAGATAGGGTACCGCCTGCCCCGGCCGGAAGATGAAACGTAACATATTCACGGTCTTTATCAGCAAATGAAAAAGGAAGAGAAAAAAAATTATGTCTTTATGTATGTATGACGTGTGTTTAGTCTGTGTCTGTGCCGTTACGCACAACGTGTCTGTTGGTCAGAAACGTGCATATTTTAACTGCTTTTTTTCTTCTTTAAATCTCGCCCCCCTTTTTTAATCTTATTTTAATATCTCAAACGTGATCCATTGTTTGCAGCGGCACCCCTCCCGTTCCCCTGCTGCACCGCTGAAGGGTCCTCTGTTTGTCCTTGCTTTGCACAGATAACCAAGCAACAGCTCCAGCAGACCAAGGACCGCTTCCAGGCCTTCCTCAATGGAGACACGCAGATTGTGGCTGACGAGGCATTCATCAACGCTGTGCAGAGCTACTACGAGGTAACAGCGTATATCTCATGCCCCCTCCCCACCCCCTACGTCTGAATCACAGTCACTTGACTTGCCAAGCACAATTATGCACTTCCTGCCTCCAAATTAGCCCGCATTAGCCACGCACCCACCCCCACCCCACACACGCGCACACGCACAAATGCACATGCACAGAGCGAGCCTGAGTCGCAGTCTTTCTCCGGAAATAAAATCATAATCACGAATATAAAACGTGCATTAAGATGGGGAGGGGAAGGGAGTCGTAACACGCTGTCGATATATCGCGAGATTTGCCGATAACCCGGTAACAGGAATCGTGTACACGCGCAGAGGCGTTGCCGAGCAACCGAGTCGGTGTAATGGCAGCTTCCGCTGTGACGTGTGACAGAAAGCTGCCGCGTCGCGCTTCTTGAAACGGAAGCGCTGTGACTGCGGAGCTGCAAGATGGCGGCTGAAGACGTTCAAGAGGAGGAGGAGGGTGATGACTCAGAGCTGGCGCGCCATGCGGCCGCCATCTTCTCAGCTTGTCAGTCCTCCGCGGGAGACGTCGCCAGTAGGCACACTGTTTTGGGAGAACGCGGTGGCGATGGTAGGAGACCTACCCATCACAGACACACGCGATGGAGAGATAGCGCAGAGCTGCGGTATTAGAGGATAAGAGCCACAGCAATACATTTATCCTTTAAAGTGATTGCCAACACGTTTAATTGAAATATAAAATGTTTACAAATCTCAGTATACGTTTTTTTGTTGTTGTGATTTTTGTTAACGTGAAATAGACAAAAATTGTGGCGAGGGAGATGAGAGTTGAATAATTTACACGCATTTATTTAATGGGGCTTTAAATCAAATAATTCCAGGCCTTCGGAATAGCAGAGGCAAAACCATGAATTTTTCAAATCAAAGGTCCTTTCCTCCTAGGGCGCCCATCCGGGTAGCGTAGCTGTCTGTTCTATTGCCTGCCAACACGGGGATCATCGGTTCGAATCCCCGTGTTACCTCCGGCTTGGTCTGGTAGACACAATTGGCCGTGTCTGCGGGAGGGAAGCCGGATGTGGGCGTGTGTCCTGGTCGCTGCACTAGCGCCTCCTCTGGTCGGTCGGGGCGCCTGTTCAGGGGGGAGGGGGAATTGAGGGGGAATAGCGTGATCCTCCCATGCGCTACGTCCCCCTGGCGAAACTCCTCCCTGTCAGGTGAAAAGAAGCGGCTGGCGACTCCACATGTACCAGAGGAGGCATGTGGTGGTCTGCAGCCCTCCCCGGATCGGCAGAGGGGGTGGAGCAGCTACCGGGATGGCTCGGAAGAGTGGGGTAATTGGCCGGGTATAACTGGGGAGAAAAAAAAGGGGCGGGAGGTCATTTCCTTTAATTACACCAAATGCCACCTCCATTCAAACAGCGAGGACCCTCGTTATTACCCCAAATTATGGGCTACCCCAGGGTACTTGCCGTTCTGTCTTTGCCAAAAAACAAAAATCAAAACAGTGACCTGAAATAACAGAACTGCCACAGTCAGAAACATCGACTGAACTCACCATCTAATTTACTTCAACCATCGGGGCCTTGTTCTCCAGCACAACACGTGGAAAGGGAAAACCACCAACATGTTGTGGGTTTAGATTTAGTGAACTGTTCCTTGGCTATAACAGAAGCGGAGGACACGACGTGTGTGTGTCAGAGTAATGGAAACTCAGTCCAGTGCTGTGTGACAACACCTCCGTCCGCCTCTGTCTCCATCCGTCTGTCATTCCAGGAGGGAGAGGTTTACCCCGGATGCTGACCGCCCCTGTTGCAAACGCGGCATTCATTTCCTCCCATTCCTGCGTCACAGTATCCACAGTGACTGCTGTTACTTACTGACTCTACACAAACTGATCTTATTTAAAACATGAGGGTAACACGGGGATCGGCGTGTTGCCCCCGGCTTGGTCGGGCATCCCTACAGACAATTGGCTGTGTCTGTGGGTGGGAAGCCGGATGTGGGTATGTGTCCTGGTCGCTGCAGTAGCGCTTCCTCTGGTTGGTTGGAGCACCTGTTCGGGAGGGAGGGGGAACTGGGGGGAGTAGCATGATCCTCCCACGCCCTACGTCCCCCCCCCTTGGTGAAACTCCTTACTGTTAGGTGAAAAGAAGCGGCTGGCGACTCCACATATACCGGAGGAGGCATTTGATTGTCTGCAGCCCTCTGCAGATCGGCAGAGGGGGTGGCGCAGTGACCGGGATGGCTCAGAGGAGTGGGGTAATTGGCCGGGTACAATTGGGGAGAAAAGGGGGGGAGTCCAAAAAAAAGAAAAAAGAATATTCTTCCATATGTGTGATAAATTGTAACAGTGTGTAGTGGTTGGAAATGGTTAAATTTCACACAACGACAAGTCGATAAAACAAGTAGAATTAGTAGAATGAACACAAACATTCACAGCAACACCACATCAAGGTCAGCATTATCTAAGGTCCAAGAAAGACTGTGTTTTCTCACATGCAGTTTTTTTAAAGCTTTGCAGCACACTTATACTGTAAGTCACTTTGCTTAATCTAGATCTTGATGTAGCACCCCCACCCTATCACACCCACTGCCACACACACACACACACACACACACACACACACACACACACACACACAAAAGGCACTGACGCTGATCTCTGCCAACACAGGTGTTCTTAAAGAGCGACCGTGTGGCCAAGATGGTCCAGAGCGGCGGCTTCTCAGCCAACGACTGCAGGGAAGTGTTCAAGAGGCACATTGAGAAGCGCGTGCGAAGCCTCCCAGAGATCGACGGCCTGAGCAAGGAGACTGTGCTCAGCTCCTGGATGGCCAAGTTCGACACGATCTACCGCGGCGACGAGGACCCACGCAAGGCCCAGCAACGGATGACGGCCAGTGCGGCCTCCGAGCTGATCCTCAGCAAGGAGCAGCTCTACGAGATGTTCCAAAACATCCTCGGCATCAAGAAGTTTGAGCACCAGCTCCTCTACCAAGCCTGTCAGGTAAGGCCCCACTGCCACTCAAAATGTATATAGGGCTCAATGTATCTCCTTGTTGTGCAGTTTTACATAGACCACCACAGTAACGAACAGGGAAAAGTCCCTAGCTTTGCAGTTAAAACATGCAAAAGTAGGCCAAAATATGATTTTTATTTGCCAATGAGATACGGAAATAATTCAACATATATAATTTTTTTCCCTTGTGTGTTTGATTTTCTGTGCTGATTAAGCATGCTTTCTGCAGTGTGTCCTAGAGTACCAAGGTTTACTGAAAGAATACAGAATAGCTACGTGCTTGGCACCGCGAATAAATATAATTTCTCTACTGGAATCGAGTCAACAGCACTGCATTAAAAGAGGGATACGGCGTGTGTCGATGCCAGGAGGATAATGGTGTCAACCTGAACTCTCCCTCCTAGCCTTCTTTACTGCCATGCAGCCCTCCATGGGAACACTAAAAGCAGCACTAATGTATTTGCACTTCCGAATCTTGATTAAGAGTACTACTACCATGACAGCATTTGGAGCAAGGTTCAGATGTATTTCCCCATTATCTTATGCATTAAAACCATGCATGAAATACATGTATTGGATGTATTTTATGTATTTAGATGCAATAATCCCCATGCCCCTTTGAGGCCATGAAACCATAGAATATCTTGTTTTCTGCAGAACACACATTTTTATCATCTTTATTTATTTGCTCTGAAAAAAAATGAACATAACAGATGAGATCTATCTTGGTCGGGCAAATGAGTTTATTCAGTTCATTTGCAATGTTTTAGTAAGACAGATCAATACAGGCTCTGTTTTGTGGTCATTTGTGAGATGCCTGTAATACCGAGGTGAAATATATCTATCTGTAGTCTCTGAATGGGATATGCATTTTTCCTCCCTGTCCTTTGAAGATGTTTAACCTAGTTGTTATGTGGTGGCAGCAAAGCTGTTGGAATAGGGTCAGATACCTGCATGCTGCACATTGTACCAATTCCCTGTACAGATACCACTGTAAGCATCACACAGCTACTGAAACTGTACAGATATCACTGTAAGCATCACACAGCTACTGAAACTGTACAGACGCCACTGTAAGCATCACACAGCTACTGAAACTGTACCGATACCACTGTAAGCATCACACAGCTACTGAAACTGTACAGATGCCACTGTAAGCACATATATATATATATATATATATATATATATATATATATATATAT
>NC_079212.1:95070114-95147614 GCF_029633865.1 Lampris incognitus | reverse complement strand
AATTACCCCACATGCTGAGCCGTCTCGGTTGCTGCTCCTCTGCCGATCCGGGGAGGGCTGCAGACTACCACATGACTCCTCTGATACATGTGGGGTCGCCAGACGCTTCTTTTCACCTGACAGTGACGAGTTTCACCAGGGGGACGTAGCGCGTGGGAGGATTACACTATTCCTCCCAGTTCCCCCTCCCCCCCGAACAGGCGCCCCGACCGACCAGAGGAGGCGCTATAGTGCAGCGACCAGGACACATATCCACATCTGGTTTTCCACCCGCAGACGCGGCCAATTGTGTCTGTAGGGACGTCCAACGAAGCCGAAGGTAACACGGGGATTCGAACCTGCGATCCCCATGTTGGTAGGCAACAGAATAGACCGCTACGCTACCCGGACGCCCACAGGGAGTTGTTTTTTTTTATCATCAATTACGTTTTACTATCGTAACTTTAATGCCTTTTTAACAAAAGGTGGGAAATCAATATTACACAATCCCCAGTCTCACATTTTTTTCCATATATTGTTTAGAATGATAATAATCATAATTAGTATAAAGTGAATAAAAATAATTTTATAGGTAAATAGCAAGTTTATTATGATTACAATAAATCATCCAAATAGACCTATTTCTATCCACAGGCTCTAGTACACAAATCAATACATCTTATTATAACACAAAAAGAACTATTGATTGTGTGTGTTGTGTGTGTGTGTGTGTGTGTGTGTGTATGAGAGACAAACCGAAAACAGAATTTCCCGTTGCACATTTGGAGATCAGCCTCTATCTGTAGCAAGAGGACCACCTTATTTAAACCAGTAGTTTTGAAATGTGAGTTTTCACCTCGTCCAGACTGATGTCATAGTCAAGTCAGGTTATAATGTGGAGGTTACCACGCTACTTAACACGTGGAGTGTGGCTCAGTAGATCAACGAGAAGAGCATGGCGCCAACGTTGACAGAACTGGAGGTTTATTTCCCATTGCCGAAACTGTTAGCCGTTGGCTAACGGGTCGCACCCTTTAGTGGAGCGGTTAGCGATGTCTCCCGCGGCGCGGGAGAGACGGGTTCGCGTCCCGGCCGCGGCAGTTCCTCTGGTTGCCCCCCGAATGCGCTACAGTATGCGTATGATAAAAGCAGCCATTAAATGGTGAGCGGCGTGGAACCTGACCTGACCTTACCTGACCTGAGCGTCTCAGTTGGCTCTCGTTCAGCACACGTGACGCTGGAAAGGAAGTGCGTTTTCCAAGCAATAGCACTTTTTTTAGCAGGCGCTCCATGGATCATGAGTGCAAAAGCATGTCCCAGAATTTCAACACTGTCCCTATGACATCATGTCATAACTGAGTCCGGTGTACCTGTCTGTCCCTCAGTAACCCTCTTTACAAAATTACATATGAGATTTCTATTTTTTATCCTACCTAAATAGCCTATAGATACCTATAGAAGTTACATCATGTGACATCAGTTAATTTACTGTACCCATGGCGTTGAACATGGTATTGTTGTTTGGGGCGGCATGGCTCAGGAGATACAGCGGGTCATCTAGTAATCGGAAGGTCGCTGGTTCGATCCCTGACTTCTGCAGAGAGAGTGGTGAGGAGTCCTTGAGCAAGACACTGAACCCCCCAGCCCTAACTGCTCCTGATGAGCAGGTTGGTGCCTTGCATGGCAGCCTCCCCCATCAGTGTATGAATGTGGGGGAGAATGGGGGAATGTGAGGCGTACACTGTAAACCACTTTGAGTGGTCGTCGACTAGAAAAGCGCTGTATAAATGCAGTCCATTTACCATTTAACAAGCCACACAGGGCACTTTGTATTCTAAGATAAACTTGGGAACAGTTAAAAATATACCCTACATAGAGCATCCGGGTAGTGTAGCGGTCTATTCCGATGGGGATCGCCGGTTCGAATCCCCGCGTTACCTCCGGCTTAGTCAGGCGTCCCAACAGACACAATTGGCCCTGTCTGCAGGCGGGAAGCCAGATGTGGGTGTGTGTCCTAGTCACTGAAATAGCGCTTCCTCTGATCGGTCGGGGGCGCCTGTTCAGGGGGGAGGGGGAACTGGGGGCGGGGGGTAGCGTGATCCTCCCACGCGCTATGTCCCCCTGGTGAAACTCCTCACTGTCAGGTGAAAAGAAGCGGCTGGCGACCCCACATGTGTCGGAGGAGGCATGTGGTAGTCAGGAGCCCTCCCTGGATCGGCAGAGGGGGCGGAGCAGAGACCGGGACGGCTCGGAAGAGTGGGGTAATTGGCCGGTTACAAATGGAGAGAATAAAGGGGGGGGGAACACCCTACCTAAGAAACAAAAGATATATTCCCCTGACTTAATGCTGATTACCTTCCCTTGTGAGGCCAGGCTTATGACCTCTCAAATGGACTGCCACATCAGAATAATTGATACGAGAGGAGGATCCATTTGGTTGCCTTCAGCAGTTTAATGGCCGCTGTTTGGCGCGCTACTCGAGACAGGCTGAATCTGCCTGCCAAACAACGACTCACGCACTACCTGCCGTTTGTTTAATGAAAACACAATCAGCCATAATTGGCAGGAATTGGTCACGTCACAACAACCGGAGTGAGCGTGCCGCTGCCTGGAGAAGACTTGCCGACAACATGCAGATGAGGAGCCACTCTTCCTCCGTCTCACGCAAACCCAAACCACCCTTGGCGGCACCGCGCAGTAGATGTACATACACATCCGCTGATGCTGCCCGTAGCGTGATGCTCAACACGTCAATAGCGCGCGCCCTCAAAAGGTATCCGTTATCGTGTGAGCTGGGGCTCGTGCTCCGATTTTGGGCTCGTGCTCCTGGTTCATATCCCGTGAAAACCAACCAGAGTGCAGTTCAGCCTCGAGCCTCGCTCTAGCTGAAACGCTATTCACCTGCCGCTCTCCGCAGTCAGTATGGCTCTCTCGTTAGGAGGGACAGGTCACCTTGGCGTCGTGTTTACTGTGACAAAAGTCTGCTTCAGCGGCAAAAAATTAAAAATTGCTATATTGTTTGCAAGATAATTACTTTACATTTATTGCACATGTGTGAATCCCAGTGGCGGACATCGTGGGTACAAAAGAGTCGCAAGCGCCTCAGATGCCGTAGCCCTAAAGCAGTGCAGAAACAGATTATTCAAGAAGAAGAAGAAAAATTCTCATTGATTTTATTTCGTATTTTGATACTTATACTAAAATCATTGATCTTTATTAGCTCGTGAAGGTTGATTAATTCTCCTATCTAATAAAAAAAAAACCAACCCGATGACAACCTAGCGTTGTTTGGTGTCATCTAGTGTCACCTAAACCACGTGACAGCCCTAAACAGTTTACAGTTCAGGTGGACTCTAGAATAGAGTAAATTCAATTGCTAGACTATGAAATTGTTCTGGTGCTGATGCCGCTGACTGGGTGAAATATCCTTCATTTCTCATGCTCAGCTGTTGTGATCATGAATATTTATATGCACGGATGCGCTCTCACTCTGGCTGAAATTATTCTGCGGTCCCCAGTGACTACTGGTAAATTACCTGTGCATTGGCGTCCGAGTGAGGCGCGCACACATCAGACCGTACCGTTTCCCTCCCCCCTGAGCCACCAATCACAGCCTGCAGGGCTCCGGGACTGACACCCAAGACTCCCATCACTGTTTTTTTTTTGTTTTCACTGACTTTGCAGGAGGCCCCACCTTGGTCTTTCCTTTAATTTGTCTCATCTGCAACTGTTAGTTGGGCAATGAGGCCTGAGCTCTTCCTGGTTTAGCCTGTAGCTGATATAATTGTGTAATGGAGCCGCTTCACTGCACTCATGATGGGGGAGAGCAGGAAAGCATTTGCTGAAACCACCCAGCCACCTCTAAGCTGAAAAAGCCGTGGCGCTGAAGCATGCGCCCAGGCTTGGCTGTCCTGGCATGGCGTGGACTCTGGACAGTGTTTATGATAAAGCGGAGATTTAAAAAGGGCACGCATGTGCTTGAAAAGCAGTGGTACGGCCTTGACTAGCCGCAAGTGCCGGGGAGAAGCACAACATTGTCGACCTCTAATTAGTGTGCCTTGCAAACATGCTGTGCTCGCACAAGAGAAGCCTTTTCTCACACTGGGCTCCGATACACACACACACACACACACACACACACACACACACACACACACACACACACACACACACACACACACACACACACACACGGCAGGTCTAAATATAGACCACCTTTCTAGGTCCAATGTTGCTCTAACTCCACCTATTCCCTCAATTGAAAAAAAAAATTTTTTTGTTTCAAACCCTGGACTTAGGGTCCAGTCGTTCCAGTCAGAACCGCTCTGTGTGCTGCCCGGCGTTAATGCTCCGTCCATCTGTGACAAGCAGAGCTGTTAACTACCCACCAGCCTCCGCTCCATCACCTCTGACCTGCTGTCAGCCTGGCTTACGGTGAGGCGATGTCACCTTTATGATAGCCACAGTGGTGCCGTCAGCTCCGCTAGAATCGAGGGAAAATGTACCTTCTGGTTGGGCTGGGGTTTTATGGAAATGCCTGTCTACCTATATCATGCTTGTGGTCCAATGACGGCAGTGACCTTTAGGTGGGTCTGTTAAGAATCGGGTGCTGTGGGGCACAACAGGGGGATGGCCATGCCTGCACATAGACAGTGACCTCTACTTCTCCTTGCTGTGTGAAACATCTCAAGACAGATGTGAAGTAATTGAAAATAACCGAGGCCATGTTTCACAAAGCTTCACAAAGTCACTGTGTGCAGTATAATGGGTAGCACGGTAATGGGTTTTAATAATCTAAAATCATTTTAGGTAGCACAGCGTTCGAAACTGTGCCATACAAATTGCTTCATGCTTCCTGGGTGGGGTTGGAGGAGGCAGATGTTAGACGGAATAATGCAGCGTCAGACGACGGCAGGTCAGGCCGCCGGATTTCTAGGCATGGCACTGTGACAGTGATTTGGTGCTGCGCGAGTCGGAGGTCGCTGGCACAGCAATCTCACAGTGCCCGGAGTCCCGAGTGCTTTGACAGGCCGCACAGGATAGTCAGCATCACCAACGAAAGGAGCTCTCCAGCCAGAACTGAGGCAGCAACGCCATCAGGATCAGTACCGCTTGCTAACAAGGCTGTGGATTAATCTTAGCTTCAGCTCCTGAACCTGAGACATGCTCCTTTTATTGATCCAGCTTGTGAGACTTCCTGTGATAGAAGGCTGGGTTTTTTTTCTTTTTTTTTCTCAAGTGTCGTGGTGGAGCAGAGCAGCGCTTGGTATTTGCTGAGCTGCAAGCGAAGACACTCTGCTGCAGCTGGTGGCAAAGTCTGATTATGTGCTCTACTAAACAGGAACTCTGGGTAATACAGCAGGGTGGCTGTTCAGTGGCCAACGCTGGAAACACACAATACTTGACAGCTCATGCTGACAGTCTTCCATTTTAGATACCATCTGGACAGCATCATTTCATAACGTGCACATGAATAACTCGAACTAGCATCAAATCCAGTTAACTTTTAACGCTGACTTTCCTCATTAGGCCGCTGATAGATGTGCTGGCTATCGCACAGGATGAATAGATATACTGTATACATGCATGTTACATAATGACAATAATTACATAACTGTGCAAGTGTGCATTTTAAATTATAGATCAGGACAATGAAATTGATCTAAGCTGCTTTTTTTTTTTGCCTTAATACTCAGGCGTCTTAAGAGTATGGACTTATCTAATCGAAGTGCATGAGTGGGCTTGACTATTCAGGTAGGATCAGGGGAACCGAGCCTCTCTCCGTCTCTCTCTTTATCTTCTCTTCAGCTCCGTTGCTCTCTCTCACTCTGTCCTCTGCCATGTTCTGCGTCTCTTCATCTCAGTCCAAGTTGAACACGGTGCAGCAGACTTCACTCGGTCGCCTCTCTCCTCCTCCTGCGTCTGCACAGTCATTCCAGCTCATTCTTTCTAAAAGGGGGGGGGGGGTTGCTGGAAGCGGCAGAGAATCAATACAGTAAAGCCTGAGAGACGAGGCCTCTTAATGTAATAGGAGTGGGTGAAATGCCACCATGCACGGAGAGGTCAGCGCTGGCGTATGGCCCATCAACAGGAGTCCAGAGGATTTTTACTGTAGCACCAACAAAGTGGGGAGGTCCTATAAGAGAAGCCATGCCGAAGTCTCCTCTGTTGTCGATGGATGATTTCCTCCACAGAAACAATTTGATGTAATCTTGTCGCACAAGAAATAGGAAACATAAACTGCACAAAACACACAAATCCATGGCTGTCAAAAAGACAATCAGCAGATTATCCGTTTTCATGCTCCTCCGGCTTGTACTCCATAGTGGACATGCAGATGATTCAGCCCGAGTCGAAACAATGCTACAGCCATGCATCACTGTGAATTCAATAGGGCATTTCAAAATGCTTAAGTTGTTTTATTGCCAAATCCCTTAGTTGTTTGCTGTACCTATGTTCTCTGCATTTTCAGTATGAAGTCCAGAACAGATTTATACGAAAATGAAATCTCTCGTTCGAGCATGTCACCGGCTGAGTAGAAAATAATAACGGACATCAAATGCCACACAATTCCTTTAAAGTGGAACTTTTGTTCTGTTAGTCATTTTTAAAATGTTCAGATTTTTTTTCCTCTCTTTTGTCAAGTCAGCTCATCTGACAATTTGATAAATCGCTTCAACTGCCAAGACTGACTTAGGACAAATGGACACCCAGTGGGATCAATGTAAAGCAAATATGTTCTCAGTAGAAACTGAGCTCCAAAGCAGGTTTTTTTTGCAGCATAAACCTTTACAACGTAGAAATGTTCCATCGTTTAAATAACCAGGAAGACATGTTCGTGATGATTGTTACGGTTTTCATTAAATGTCTATAGAATTTTCTTAAATGTCTGTAGTTTCTACCAGGCTGCCTTCAGATCAGAAACGTGCTCTTCGCTCATTGTGAGGTGGAGCAGAGCATAGTGCAGACACGACACAGAGGCAACGGCGTACGTCATCAACGCTAGGCTAACTTTAGCACTGGATTTAGATAAATTTGTAAAAACTTCATGTCTAGTCACCAACCCAGTAGCTCCATCTGACTGCTGACATTTGGCCACGCATAGCTTTTACTGCCGAGATCGTGGAATCAGTGGCGCCCCCAGAAATTTTTCATAGGGGTGGCCAAATGGGGCCACTGCAAATCTTGGGGTGGCCCACCGAAACCAAAAGCCATGACTGCCTTTCAGGAAATCTATCCTGCTTTTGCAGTATTCTGTATAGGCTAGCTGAAAACTGTCAAGTTAAGGAATCGCACACTGAAAAACTGTGGCTTCTTATTTTTCACAGTTAATGTTACTGAATAGACTAATACGGTACAGTTAACATTTTGAGTTTCAATGTGTCATGTGTCTGTATATATTGTAACAGGTTAGGCGATTCCTTGTTACATTGTGTATGTCCAGAAATGAAAAATGAAAATATCAGATAGAAGCATATTATACATAATCAAAAGCACATTCTGCATATACAACTCGTGGCTGGGGGGCCCAGCGGGGGGGGGCAGGGATAGTATCAGGGTGGCCATGGCCACCCCTGGCCGCCCCTTGGGGGCGCCACTGCGTGGTATGCTTTTAATGTTGTGTTATAGAATTCGGGGAACCTTTTTCTTCCATGTCTCTGAACTTGCCCCGCTTGCATGTGTCGCTTCTGGCTACGTCACACACAGCTGTTATCTCATTGGTTGCGCTTTAAGGGACAGCGGCAACCAATAAGAGCACGGCTACCGAGGTCAAAGTTGACCCCCCCCCCCCCCCGCTCTTCTTGAGCCGCCTGGTGACAGGCAGATCTGGCCAATCCTAGTGCCTGAGAGCAGGAACTTTCCAGATTCATCCAGATTCATCCTAGGGAAAAAATATTCGCGTCCCGGTCGCCGTTCCACCACCTCTCTCTGCCGATCTGGGGGCCGCCCGACCGACCAGAGGAGGCGCTAGTGCGGCGACCAGGACAAATACCCACATCCGACTTCCCACCCGCAGACGTTTGAGTGCAGCACTCGGTGGCAGAGATGCGCCACGCTAAGAGTAGCACTCCTGCCTAGTTGGGCGCCACCGGTCTCCCCATAGGAAAATAATGGCACCGTCAGCGCAGAGCGGTTTTACCACTGATCATTTGTGAGCGCCCTCAAGTGTCTATATTCGCTGCAGCTCACCGCTGTTAAAAAAAGAAAAAGACTAAAACTGTCTGATGAGATTTGTTCTTGGGTTATTGGTTTAAACCCTGATACTGCATACCTGTAAGGCATGCTGCTAATCAGCTCATGCATTATCATGCAAGGTAAACCTGATTATAGTCGTAGTAGCATCTGCTGGTGCGTCATAGCAGCGATTTTTGCCAGAACTAAGCCATATTGCCATATCAAAAAGACATGCATGTTAGGGTTAATACTCCCATCTGTGCCCCTGAGCAAGGCAATAGGAAAGAAGAACTGGAGTTGGTCCCCGGGCGCTGCAGCTGCCCACTGCTTCTATACAATAGGATGGGTTAGTTGCAGAAAACACATTTCATTGTAACCGAACAGCTGCACAATGACAAAAATGAAGCGGCTTTCTACTGTTGGAGACAGTGGCAGAGAAAGTAAAGGTATACAGAGGCAGACAGCAAAAGGGAAATATCAGCCTTCTCTTTCTCTCCCTGTGTCAGCTAATATAAATCTCTTATTCATTATTGATGCAAGAGAACCATGGATTTCTCTACTTCGTATTACTTAGGGGCAAAGCGTAGGCTAACAGATGTCGGGCTCCTTTTCTGTGCTGTAGCTATTGTTAAATGCAGGCAGTAAAAAAAAAAGACATTACTTCAAGGTTCATCCTTCTGTGTCAGAGCGTTTAAGTCTGCAAGCATTTTGCAAGATTTTACATTGCAAGATGTTTGCTTTATTCGTGTGGATGTCAGTATCGACATTTAAATATTAACACTGTTAGCCTCGATATTCCTTAACAGGACCATAAAATACTACCATGTTTATACTGATATGTTTTTTGTGGTGATGATGATGATGATGATGAAAATGAGGACAGGCGATGTGAGGACTGCACTTTGATTATCTTGATCTATTCTGGTATCTACTTGCTGTGACAGTGCCAAAGCTGGAAAAACTCAGAATTATCATGAGCCTTCGTAGTCACCGCCATGCCGCTTGTTGCAGCCCGTAATGGCCTCATTTGCTTTGGTTCGAAGCCTCGGCCGGTTAATTCTGGCAAACTGCAAGTCTGTAATTGAAATCCAGTTTCTCTTTTGGCTGCAGCAGTTGTTGCCCCTCCCTTGTTCTCAGCGCGCATGTTATTTCGCCACCACAGAGCTGGGATTTGCTGCAGCCTCTCTGGAGGGTCATAACCATAACAACACATCATGACAAAAAGAACGAGAGAGTGGCAGGCGGAATTTATAGGTTTTGCCAACAGGACTTACTTGTTTACTTCTTGTATAACTGATGATTTTGTTAGCCCTCTGCATGTTCAGGCATCACAGCCCTCAGCTCATACATCATGTTTGGACCAGAACTCTTTAGAACAAGAGGAATCAAATTTCATGTTTCATGTCCCTCCTCTGCTGGTTCATTGTTATTGCACAGTGGAGTGTTTGCAGTGTGGCAGCATGTGTGTATATGCACATGCACATGTGTGTGTGTGTGTGTGTGTGTGTGTGTGTGTGTGTGTGTGTGTGTGTGTGTGTGAGAGGGTTATGTGAAGGTGACAGGGCTCGATGTGACTGCTGCACGGGCCAACTGGCCCGTGTTTCTGTTGGCTCAGTGTGATTCGTGATAATATGCCATGGCCATGGCCGCGCTATAGGATGGGCCATGGAGATGCCCCTATAAACCAGTATCGGAGGTGAACAGCGTATATGGCAACCAGTGAGCTGACAGAGTACACATCGGTAATTTAATTGGACTCTAAGACACTTTTTTTCATTCTTTTCCTCTCCTTTATGTGGTGCATTATCCACAATGTGCTTTCTATCTATCTATCTATCTATCTATCTATCTATCTATCTATCTATCTATCTATCTATCTATCTATCTATCTATCTATCTATCTATCTATCATTATGTATACAGTGTAAACAAATGAATCCAATAAAATCCAATTTCTGCATGTAATTATAAGTCTTAGATCACAAAATGAACCTGGGAAATATAGGTGCCCTATACTCCTTAGTCATGAAGCAGTGGTTGGGACTTGCTTCATGCTGTGTATAGTTGTTGTTGTTGTGTTTAACTGAGACTGTAGCGGTCTTTTTCCTTCTTGATTATCACTAGCTGGACAACTTGGACGAGCAGGCTGCGCAGATCAGACGAGAGTTGGATGGCCGTCTTCAGATGGCCGACCAGATTGCCAGGGTGAGTCAGACACTGCAGTGGGTTCATGAGACAAAGAGGTTGTGACTTCTGTGCGTTCTTACATATTCATTTAAACAGAATAGACATGTGAAAAGTAAAGCACGTAAAAGCAAAGTGCGCCCAGTAAAGCAAATACACGACTGAGCACAAAGTTAAATGCTGACCAGTGACCAAGAGACCTTTTTCACAGTCATGGTCAATTTACTTCCACTTCGTCATAGTATCGGTTTCCTGAAATGTTAAAAATGCCAACGTTCTGTCATCTTCAGTTCTGTCTGTGATCACTTATTTTGTGTTTCAATGCAGTGCAGCATATAACACAATACAGGTGTTGTCATTGACATATATTCACGTTCATGCTTTCAGACTACTGTACAGCTAGAGATAAAGTGATTTGATTGAGGATCACAAAATGCTAACAGCCTTGAAATTACCTTTAGCCTTCATTAGCCAGTTAGCATTTTGTGACCCTGGGCACGGTGGTGCAGTGGTTAAGTGCTGTCGCCTCACAAGAAGAGGGTCCTGGGTTCGAACCCCGGGGTTGTCCAACCTTGGGGGGGAGTCAATCCCAGGTCGTCCTCTGTGTGGTGTTTGCATGTTCTCCCCGAGTGCTCCGGTTTCTTCTCACAATCAAAAAGACATGCATGTTAGGGTTAATACTCCTGTCTGTGCCTCTAACCGAGGCAATGGGAAAAGAACTGGAGTTGGTCCCCGGGCGGGCACGACATGAACGCGGTAGCCCACTGCTCCTAACTACACAGATCACAGCTAGGATGGGCTAATTTGCAGTAGCTGAATTTCCCCAAGGGGGTTAATAAAGGAAACTGAATTTCTTGATTGAATCACTGTTTTGGATGTGCGGTTGTCTGACAAAAGAAACATAAAGATGTCAATGACAACACCTTTACTGTGCTATATGCTTCACTGAAACACAGAAGAAGGGATCACAGATGGAATCGAGGGCAACAGAAAGTTGGCCTTTTAACATTGCGAGCAATGGGGGAAATCGATCTTCATCCTACTTTGACGAAGCGGCAGTACATCAGCTATGTTTGTGAAAAAGTTCATTTCATGTCCATGGAAGATGTATATGTGTGTGTGTGTTGTTGTTGTTGTTGTTGCTCAATGTGTCATGGTACTTTCACGGTACTCTCTGCAGGGTGGTAAGTTCCCCAAATTTGTATCCAAAGAAATGGAGGCGATGTACATCGAGGAGCTCAAGTCTTCGGTGAACCAGCTGATGGCGAACCTGGAGAGCATGCCCGTGTCCAAGGGAGGGGAGTTCAAACTCCAAAAGCTGAAACGGGGACACAACACCTCCATCATAGACATGGGCCAAGAGGATGAGAACACGCTGTCCAAGTCCGACGTGGTTCTCTCCTTCACACTGGAGGTAGAGCCGCACAAAAAGGCCGAGATACACAGTTTGTCAATATTAAGACCATGCTGCTTGTATCTTAGTTTGTATCCCTAGTGTTTACCACTTGTGTTGAATATCTTTAAGTAGAACTTTCAGTCAGAAGAAGCAGGTGCAAATAAATTCCTTGCAATGAAAAAAAAAACTGAGACTTTTAGTGTGAGACTAGGTCTGCATAAATCAGGGTTCATAAATCAGAGCTGTCTTAGACTACCTGTCTGTGCCAGACTAAGTATAGTAACATACAGAAGAGGTGCTCTGAGGCATGAACAGAAGGCATGAGACACAAAAAAAAAACCCTCTTTTACCGGCTCCTTAAACTGGGAACATGAGTCATCTTCGTTATCAGCTTGTCTGGGATGAATTATCATGGATCAGGAAAGTTCTCGCCTCATGTATTATGGTGTCTGCTATTTCAGAATTCATAACGTCGACAGGAAATTCAGCTTTGGTGTGAAACAAGCTATACTTTAAAGAGTCTCAAAATGGGAATATGTCTCATTTTTAATTGGTGCAAAAAAGTTGCAGGTGGACTATGTGGTTGGTAAAAAACAAAGAAAAAGATTTCCAAGATCTGAAATGACACCGCTGGAAAATGCAGTGTCCATGGTGCTTTGAGGATGCTCTTTATAGTCATGACAGGCGCTGTAGCTTTGGCGAGCAAATTCAACATGTTTCAGGTTCACCACATCTATTCTTCCGCATGTTGGACATCTTGCTTCAAAATGCCTTGGTTTTCAAAACACCTCTAGTTTCTTTGTACACCGAAAGGGACTCTTTTTTTACATTTTACACATGTCGTCGTGTGCAAGAACACGCATATGTGTAAGACTCAATGCACAACGAAGACATTCATTTGATATAGAATCCCATATGGTCTGACTAGTCCCTGTCATTGTGAAACCTGGCCCTAACATGTCTTGATGCATGCTCAGTAATCCAGGTAAGGACATCAAAGAAGGTTGAATCAGTTCATCTGGATACAATGTTTACTGACAGATACATTTCATCACAACTAAGTGACAACTTCAGTCTAAACTGACTGCAGGTATCCCCACCCTCATAAACACGCCGCGCCAGAAGTTGGTCCACCCCGAGGATCGTGTCCCCCGGCACAAACAGAGCGATAAAGTGTATGCTGTTAAGTGCCCGGAAGATTGCAGTGCACATTGGGGAAACTAGAAAGATGCTGGCCAAGAGGATGTTACAACACAGGAGAGCTAACACGTCAGGTCAGGACTCCGCAGTCTACACCCCTCTACAGGCCAGGGGCCACTCGTTCAGGGATGAGGATGTGCACATCCTTGATAGGGAGGAACAATGGTTTGAACGTGAAGTGAAAGAGGCCATCTATTGCCCCTTTTCTACTACATGGTACCGGCTCAACTTGACTCAACTCGAATTGACTTGACTCGACTCACAGAGTGTCGTTTTCCATTACTGTAACAGTACCCCCTCAGTGTTGCTGGTCTGCATTGATTTTGGTACCTGCTCTGTTTTTTTTGGAACCTTGACAAAGGTGGTACCTAGAAAGTGGTAACAGTTACCAAAATGCCGGTACTTTCCTGTAATGGAAAACGAAAAAGTCGAGTTGAGTTGAGTCAGTACCATGTGGTGGAAAAGGGGCATATGTGAAGAGGGAACCATCATCCCTGAACCGGGGGGGGGGGGGGCTAAGAGTACATCTGTTACCAATTTACAATGCTGTGATTGCAACAATCCTTAATCCTCTGTGAATAGTGAACATGGCCTTTGAAAATCTAGTTAAAGGTCACACCCATATTTGCATATGAAACTGGTCGTTGGTTTCGGTCGTCGGTTTCGGTCATTGGTTTCGGTCATTAGGCAACTGTATTGTACTGTATTATTTATAAGGGTGGGATACCTGCAGTCAGTTTAGACCGAAGAGGTCACTTAGATGAGGGATGAAACGTATCTGTCAATAAATGTTGTGTCCAGATGAACTGATTCAACTTTCTTTGACTGACCCTAATATGTAGACGTTGCTTCTCACATTTTGCTTCTCTTTTTTTTTGCCATCAAAATGTGCCGTTACCGATTCTTTGCCAGTTTGAATTTTTTTGAGTATACAAATGCTCTATAAACCGAGCCTGTTACACAAAAGACACAGCTGTCCGTTCTCTTCAGGAAGAATAACATCGATTATACCATTTCACAGATGCCTTTACCGGTGCCTTACAGCATCACGGGTGTTTCTATTTATAACAAGGGTTGCCCCAATGGAAACTGAGGCTCAAGGTCTGCTCATGCTAATGCAGGCTCCACATGCCGAGCTGTGAAGGCCCAGTCTCTGATATTACATGATGGGAAACTCCCGCAAGACCCATTTCTTCTACTCGTAGTCAAGGTTTTATTTTTTAATTTTTTAAATGATCTTAACAGCAGTATTTCTTTCATAGGGCAGTTTTAACAGTCACATAATGTACACATTGACACAACTCAAGCATCATGAGGTTTTGATGATCCATTATTACACAAAAGCAAAGCTCTCTGTTTAGTGATGTGACCGGGGCTTTGTTTTTGGGGCAGAGCTCTACCAAGGAGCATATTCAAACTGAGAGCAACTGCTTCTTGTACATCTGTGATGTACTTATTAACTTGACAAAAGTGGGTTTTCTCTCAGGTCTGTGATTGGAATGACTTCTTCTACCCGCTGTAGGTGGTGATCATGGAGGTGCAGGGGCTGAAGTCTCTTGCCCCCAACCGGATTGTCTATTGCACCATGGAGGTGGAGGGAGGTGAAAAGCTCCAGACAGACCAAGCAGAAGCATCAAAGCCAACGTAAGTGTCTGGACACACACATATACAGTCACTCATACACACACATTCTCACATGTTAGCACTGAGAATAAACTATTTCTCTAGATGATCTAATGAGTACGGCTCTGATCCGAACCTTTATCCCCCAATACTGCCCGACAGCAACATGAAAACTTTGAAATGCAAATTGTTAGGTATTCATTAGCATGGACAATAAAAGCTCATTTCTTTCAAAAAGCAAACACGTCCTTCACTACATTTTCTATCAAGTTGGCTACTGAAACATCGAGCACATTCAAATCAGCACAGTTAAGGTTTTGTTTAAAGCTGAGGATGTAACCTCGCTTTACATTAACAAGCCAGCAAAATACACACTTTACTGGTATTTTCAGTTATAGCTAGCTCAGGTGTATTTATTCATAGGGTGGGACAGAATTTTTCAGTTTTTGGTCAAGATGAGAAGATCAGCTTGGCTTATGAAACACTTTTTTGACTCATTTGTTATAAGATGATGCTGAGGGTGGTGTCCTTGTGAAATGGCGCGTTTGTCCTCATCTCATCTCGTCTTTTACATAGTAGTTTTACTGTACGGTGGATTACGGAGCCCAAGGAGCAAATCAAAACGCTCATATAGAGTGCAAGTGTAGCCTACCATAAGCTATTTTAAGGCCCAAATGTCCTTCTCTGATGTCCTTAATTCAAGTGCTATTTTACGAGCAGAGCGGGAGCGATGGAGGGAGGTGCAGGGAGTGGGTGAAAGAGACGAAAAGGTGAAGAAAGGAGTATATTATTGTGTGTGTGTGTGTGTCTATTTGGATCCTGTATTTAAATTCTATCAGATATATTTGTAGTTTGCACACATGCCCGCTAACTCTCTCTCTCTCGCTCCCTCTCTCTCCCTCTCCCTCTCTCTCTCCCTCTCTCTCTCTCCCTCACTCTCTCTCTTTCTATCCCGCTCTCAAATTAAAATTTTCAAATTCAAATTTGCTTTATTGGCATGACAAGCATTCTCATATTGCCAAAGCATTAATAAAATATGATACAAAATACTTAATGTCATCACAAACAATACAAACAAGATAAGACAGTCAAAAACAAACAAACACAAACAAACAAACAGGCATATATTAATGAACTGATTTTGGTCGCTCAGTGTCCCTCAGGCTCTCTCTCTTTCTCTAGCGTTCTCGCTCTCTCTCCTCTCTTTCTCTCACTCTCTTGCACGCTCTCTTTCTCTCTCTCTCTTGCACTCTCTCTCTTGCTCACCTCTCTTTCTCTCTCGCCCTCGCACTCTCTCTTTCTTGCTCTCGCTCTTTCTCTTGCTTTCTCTTTCTCTCTCACTCTCACTCTCTTTCTCTCGCTCTTACTCTCTCGCTTTCTCTTGCTCTCTTTCTCTCTCACTCTCTCCCTCTCTTTCTCTCTCACTCTCTCGCTCTCTTTCTCTCTCACTCTCTTGCTCTCTCTCTCTCTTTCTCTTGCTTTCTCTTTCTCTTTCTCTCTCTCAACATGTACCCTTATGCCCGAGAGGAATGTTTGAAGGATATTTGCATAAAGTAATGACATACAGAAGGAAAATGCAGATTATGCGTTAGCACGGTTGAAGGTCACACATTGGACTGACTGACTGACATCACCCTAACATCACAGGTTATCAAGCTACGCCATGCACTGCTTTTTTTTTTTAACCAGTGAATGGCACCAAAAGCCCAATACAGAATCAAAACATCAGTGCTTTTGCCCTTTTAATTTCTATCTAAAGGCATGTTTCCAAATGAACTTTAAAAAATAAATGCGGTCTATGACTAATGCCAAACAGTGATGACAAAGAATTTCTTTTGCTTTAGCTTTCACTGTCTGTGCTGTGCTACAGTGCATGGTATATCACTTTATGCAACTTTACCTGCATCTTGGAGCAGGTACATTTTTCAGAAACATGTAACAGACTCATATTTACATCCTGCTTTAACTCCAGATAGTGATGGATTATGACATTGGCAAGCTACCAGTTAAAATGGCACTAAACGATATAGCGAGAACAAAACAGGGCTGTCTTTTAATAACTTGCTTGCAAAGTATATTTCATATTTCATTTCATAACAATCTCCCCTTTCACACATTTACAAAAAACAGTCCAAGCCACCCTGCAGAAATGTGACTCTGGTCAGAAAGCTCTTGTCTCACAAATGCACATTAAGTGGCGTACAGGTGCACCAGAAGGTACGTCACATGTAAAGGCACTCATGTTGCCCATCAGACCAACCCCAAACCAGCCTGTAACCTCCTCTTCATATTCCTTTAGCACAACCCTTAATCACATCGGCAAGATGCTTAGAACGTTGGTTTCTTTTGATGTACACTATATGGACAAAAGTATTGGGACACCTGTCCATTACACCTACAGGGGCTTTTATGACATCCCATTCTAAATCCATAGCCATTAATATGGAGTTGGTCCCCCCGTTGCAGTTATAACAGCTTCCACTCTTCTGGGAAGGCTTTCCACAAGATTTTGGAGTGTGTCGGTGGGAATTTTTTGCCCATTCATCCAGAAGAGCATTTCTGAGGTCAGGCACTGAGGTTGGATGAGAAGACCTGGTTCACAATCTCCGTTCTAGTTCATCCCAAAGGTGTTCGATGGGGTTGAGGTTAGGGGTCTGTGCCGGCCAGTCAAATTCTTCCACACCAAACTCACCCAACCACGTCTTAATGTACCTTGCTTTGTGCTCTGGGGCACAGTCATGCTGGAACAGAAAAGGGCCCTCCCCAAACGGTTCCCAAAAAGTTGGAAGCAAAGACTTGTCCAAAATGTCTTGATATGCTGAAGCATTAAGATTTCCCTTCACTGGAACTAAGGGGTCTATCCCAACCCCTGAAAAACAACCCCATACCATTATCCCTCCTCCACCAAACTTTACAGTTTGCACAGTGCAGTCAGGCAGGTAATGTTCTCCTGGCACCCGCCAAACCCAGACTCGTCCATCAGACTGCCAGACAGAGAAGTGTGATTCGTCACTCCACAGAACACGTTTCCACTGCTTCAGAGTCCAGTGGCATCGTGCTTTACACCACACCATCCAACGCTTGGCATTGTGTTTGGTGATGTAAGGCTTGCATGCAGCTGCTCGGCCATGGAAACCCATTCCATGAAGCTCCTGGTGCACAGTTTTTGTGCTGATATTAATGCCAGAGGAAGTTTGGAACTCTGCAGTTATTGAGTCAACAGCGTGTTGGCGACTTTTACGCACTACGCGCCTCAGCACTCGTTGACCCCGCAATGTGACTTTATGTGGTCTGCCACTTCATGGCTGAATTGCTGTTGTTCCTAAATACTCCCACTTTTCAATAATACCACTTACAGTTGACTGCGGAATATCTTGCAGGGAAGAAATTTCACGAACTGACTTATTGCAAAGGTGGCATCCTATTACAGTTCCACACTTGAATTCACTGAGCTCTTCAGAACAACCCATTCTCTCACAAATGTTTGTAAATGCAGACTGCATGGCTAGCTGCTTGATTTTATACACCTGTGGCAATGGGTCTGAATGAAACACCTGAATTCAATGATTAAGAGGTGTGTCTCAATACTTTTGTCCATATAGTGTAGCTACATAAAGTCAGTCACCGTACAGATCAACTTGTTGACAAGATACAAGATTTTTGAACGTTTGAACTCAAATTTTCAAACCAACATAATTTCTACTGTGTTCACAGATATCCCAAGAAAAACAACTTTTACAGCCTCATTCATCATTCGTCCATTTATTACACACTCACAGAAAGAATATCAGAGTAATTGATGTGGCAAATCATGAGGTAAACAAAAACAAACAGTGGGTCAGGGGTATTTTCTGGTAGCCCCTGCCCTTCTGTGTAGCGTCCTTTCTCTTGTAAGCTAGAGGACAGATTTGGAAAAACTGGAGGTCTATGATACTATGACAGATTTTTCTGACAATGTGAGAAATGCACTCAGAAAAAAACAATAAACCCACGTGTGGTTGCACAGGGCATCAAATAATTTGGAGAAAGAGTGGCAGATGCACGTTTTTGCACATCTCTTTGCAGACCTCGGTGGTGATTTGTTCCACAAGGTCACCTTCACACCTTGATAATCACTCCATTTTGGACTAGCAAAACTGCTTTTGAGAGCAACGCTAGGTCAGTCTTGTCTTTGTGTATATTAACATGAGAACTGGAGATGCTCACGTCCTTATTGTAGGTGGTGCATCCGTGGAGTCTTCTTAACATGCTCACAGTCCACTGGATAAACACTGTCAGGACCGGCGATAGAAAACAACAAAAGAAAAATAGCTGTCTGAGGTAGCATAACAGGGCCGCGTACTCAGTACCCGACTGTAGAGCTTTCCAAAGTACATGCTCTTCCTGCCACCCTCGGCGCATTCCCCGGTGTAGAAATTAGATGATGATAAAAATAACATGAGGAGAAAGTGACATGTTCAGTCACTGTGTCCCCTGTCCTCCTCCTGTGTCTGGCTTTATGTTGTCATTCTGAGACGCTCCTCACGCAGAGGAGCACTCCCAGGATGACGGGTCATCACACACATACACACACACATGCTATGAACACATATACACTGACAGACACACACATACACACATACATGCACACACAAATGTACTGTAAACACATATACACTGACAGACACACCCACACACGCACCCACACACACACGTACTGTAAAGATATATACATTGACAGACACACACACACACACACACACACGCACCCACACACACACGTACTGTAAAGACATATATGTTGACACACACACATGCACCCACACACACACGTACTGTAAAGACATATACATTGACACACACACACACACACACGTACTGTAAAGACATACACGTTGACAGACACATATACACTGACAGACACACCCACACACACACACACACACACACACACACACACACACATACATTACGGGGGAGCTAATGACATGTGCTTCACATTACTGCATCTTCAGACTGACACACTCGAATGCTTACAAGATATCTGCATGGATATAAGGGATGTCTGAATATAGGTCATGTGTTATGTGTCTTCCATTGATATTTGCATTACATGTTGCATAACATACAAGTAGCGGTAACATTTTACAGTGAGAGAGAGAGAGAGAGAGAGAGAGAGAGAGAGAGAGAGAGAGAGAGAGAGAGAGAGAGAGAGAGAGAGAGAGAGAGAGATATCTATAACTGAAATGGGAGGAATCTCTGTCTGCGACTGGGCGAACAGCGCCAAACTGCCTTTACAACCCACATTGAGGTCAAAGGTGGTATCACACCCAAATGGGCACTGCACTAGCACAGTAAAAGTGAGTTAGTGTAATGTCATCAGTAACTTTATCCTGGATATAGGATGTACACTGTGACTGTATGTGTCCTGAAATAATCATGGAACAGGCTTCCACCAGATGCCCCCCTCGTCTTTCATAATAAAACAATAAATTGCCACTATGGTGTGTGTAATCTTAGACAATGAATATCCTTCGTTCTGCACACTGCAAAAAAATTACCATTTGCTGTTTTAAGATTGCATCATGACCAAGAAAAAAAATTATTATTATCACTAGTTTTTTTTTTTTTTACAAGTTTGGTGATCGGAAACGCTTCCCCCCCCAAAAAAACCACGTTTTTCGGTTTTCCTCATTCTGCCTGAATTTTTATTACATCCACATGTAGTACTGTCTGCACACCTACATCATGCCCACAAATACACATACACCCAGGTAAACATGCATATACATACACTGTATGTGAAGATGAGCATGCAGATGCATGCTTGTGCACACACACACACACACACACACACACACACACACGTTTAAAATAGAATAGTGCATCTGTGTATACATTTGCACAAACTAGAAGCAGGATAAAGAAGGAATTCAGAAGGAAATAGTCCCCTGGATGTTGCCTCTTATCTGAATCTAGAAGCGCTAATGTCCAGTTCTTGCCAAAGATGTTGTTATTGACTGAAAACATTGTCCTAGCAGATTTCTGTGGATGTTGTATAAACCCCCCCCCCCTCCGGGCATCTTTTGTTGGTTCTTCTTTCAGCTGGGGTACTCAAGGAGACTTCACCACCACACACCCTCTGCCTGCTGTCAAGGTGAAGCTGTTTACAGAGAGCACAGGAGTGCTGGCACTGGAGGACAAAGAGCTGGGCAGGGTAACGCACTTCTTTCCTTCACTGCATTCGCCCATAGAGGCTCACCAGTCCTCAGATATCAACATAGCGATGAGAATATTATCATCGCTCCACTGCAAGGCTGGTGGTTAGGCCTTCGTCATGTCCTGAGGAAAATGCACATGTCTTACATTTGTCTTAGAACAAGCATATTAGCATAAATGTCAGTGCCCATAATAATAAAATTTCAAGTACTTATATAATTTCAAGTATATCTATAGAGCATAAGAGTCTGGTTTGTTCGGCTCATAATTGAAATCTGCAAGTCTCAAAGACTTTTTGAAAGCGAAAATTGATTATTGCAGATTGTTTTTCACAGCGTGTAATTGACTTTAATTAAACTCTCCGTTGCAATCAGAACGGCCGTATCACTTGTGTTTATGCAGATTTAGTCTACGCGGACATCCATCTTCCCAACACTTAATCCTAGCTAATTTAATGTCGTGTGACACCTGCAGATAAACCCCAGTGCAAATCTAATTTCTAACACATTTCATCCCGCGGTGTGTCAGCAAAGCCCCTCCCCGCTCATCCTGCTCTTCGGCTAAACAGCCCTCACCTGGGACTCGGGCTAGCGAGCCAAGCTGTTTACCTATCTCGAAAACACACACAAGTACACACACAGCTCACCATTTACACATAGCCTCCTGTATAGATTTTTAAAAAAAACACCCACCACTGTAACCATCAGAGCTCAGCTTTGTACTGTGAGTCTGTATGAGTGGTGAGTTGCACTGTATTCACATGGAAAAATTGCTGACGGCAAACCGGAAGTCATTTTTGTGGATGAGAGCGGGAGGGTAAAATCAAATGACACCGATGAATTATGTCGGCAATGGTAGATGGCGCTGCCGTTCAAAGTTAAATTATTTTAACTTTTTGCTGTCCTCCGCCATTAAATTTACAACCGGATGTAACGTAGCATATCACAAAACAGGACGTGCATTCATCCATCCATTCTATCCATCATCCAAACCACTTCTCCTTACTCAGGGATGCTGGAGCCGATCCCAGCAGTCATTGGGCGGCCATCACAGGGCCCACCCCACACACACACACACACACACACACACACATCAAGGGACAATGTAGTATGATCGAAGACCTGACCTACATGACTTTGGACTGTGAGAGGAAACCGGAGCACCCCCACGCAGACACGGGGAGAACATGCAAACTCCACACAGAGGACGACCCGGGACGACCCCCAAGGTTGAACTGCCCCGGGGCTCGAACCCAGGACCTTCTTGCTGTGAGGCGACCGCGTTAATCCCTGCGCCACCATGCTGCACAAAACAGAAAATATAGCGGGTTAATTTTATAGATGTATGAATTGACAGAATTACTCATAAAACAAACATTAAATGTGTTTGTACAATTTAAAATGTTCTGCAAACAATACAACATCACCATAGCAACCCATGTGCGGTTTTTTCCCGTTCCATTTTGCCGTCCACCGTCTCCCAGATGCCATGTGAGTGCAGCATCACTCCTCTTCTGTGACTGGCTTTTTGCCTACATCCTGTTTTCAATTGATTTTCACGTGTGCATCGTGTGTGCGCATGCGTGCACGTGACGCCGATCTAGTGTGATTGGGCGTTATTCACACGCACGCACCTTTCTATACAATAGAGTATGTTGTAGGAACTCAGTATCCTGTGTGCTAATGACGGGCCAATGTGGGATTTAAAAAAAAAAGAAGTTCCAAGAATAGATTTTCTTGGTCGTTATTCAAACCCTAGCTGCGCTGCGTATTAATTATTCAAATGCGCTGATAGAGACAGCGTTGGATGTCTAAAGGCTCCGGACCGCTCTCTCTTATGGTTTGAATATGTGGGTGTCTTGTAACGGACTGCTGACTGTTGATTATAGATGGCTTTATGCTTGGTGGCGGTGGTGGGTGGGGGTGGTGGGGTTGGATGTCGGCGTAGTGCCGGTGACCTTGGCTAGTGACAAGGTCCTCTGATCTCCAGCTGCAGCGGCGTTGGCAGGGAGGCGTGCAGGCTCCCTCAAAGCTCTTTAACTCGCCAAAGAAAGATTAGGCCCCCTCACGAGGGAGGCAGGGCAGAGCGCCGCGCGGCTCCGCTACCCTGACTCATTTTACTCCGGAGTTGTGCACGTGCTCATAGCAAGCCCACGCGCTCCTACCCACACACGCGCACATCTGCTGGTAGATGATTAACATTTTATGGAACCCGGTAAAAAAGCAATATTAAAAAGTACACCTCCTGGATGTCCAGAATGTAAAAATCAATTGGGGGCGTGCCAGCGTTTCAAACACCACATGAACAACCGACCTGATATTAGTGATCCATAAATATCGAGACCAGGAAACGGAAGTGCTCTTTTTGTTTTTTTGTGGTCTGTCTTGGATGCAGGTTGTCCTCCACCCAACCCCTAACAGCCCCAAGCAGGCGGAGCTGCACAAGATGACCCTGACCAAGGCCTGCCCTGACCACGACCTCAAGATCAAACTGGCCATTCGCATGGACAAACCGCAGAACATGAAGCACTCTGGGTAAGAGGCGCTGTGCCGGGGAAGTAATCTAGATTTCCATGTGCCGCGTCTTTTTTGTGTTTTCTCATAGATTTTCTCCCTCCTCACAAACTTGGCCTGATTTCTGTTTCTTACACCATGGAAAAATACTGTGAAGTGCATTACTCCCCCTGGTGGGGGATAGCGGTGTGTATTTTTAAAAAAATATATAAGTTAGGGTTTGTAAGTGGGTTTAATAGAAAGCATAACTGATATTAAGTGCAGCAGTAATAATAATTCTATGATGCGTCCTTAAAACAATTCATCATGAGGATTCAAACGCTTATGTTCTCTCTGCAGAAAGACACAAGTAATACCGAGCACCATATATATGTTTTTGTGCGATAGTAAAATCCTATCTATTCCTATTCGGGTTTGAAATAAAAAGCCGTTTGCACATGAAGACGTGAAAAGGGTTATGTTTCTTGTTTCTGTACATCATGTTTTCAACAGGTACCTGTGGGCTTTCGGGAAGAACGTTTGGAAGCGCTGGAAGAAGCGTTTCTTTGTCCTGGTGCAGGTAGGTCGTAGGTTATCTACACTGCTCGTTTTTCTTCAAAACGTCCGACCCTGAAGGTTGAACTACGAAAGATGCTGCGTGTTTGGATGTTGAATGGTCTTTTTTTTTTAGTCATTATTAAAATCCTACGTTTGAGATTATTTAACTGCCGGGGGGGGGGCTAAAGCCCACCGTAGGCTGATTCTTCTGGATGAAAGATAATGCTTTGTCTTGTAGGTAAGCCAGTACACGTTTGCCATGTGCAGCTACAGAGAAAAGAAATCTGAACCGCAGGAGCTTCTGCAGCTAGATGGGTACACTGTGGATTACACTGACCCCCAGCCAGGTGGGGTCAAACACAAGCACACACATACACATACACATCCACATACTCATACACACATGCACACACATGCATATATACATATAGTATACATAGACATACACATCCACATACTCATACATACACACATCACTGTTGTAGTCGAGTCACTAAACCTCGAGGTCGAGTCTCGAGTCCCCAGTGTTCGAGTCCGAGTCCCCAAAGAAGAGTCCAAGTCGAGTCCGAGTCGAGTCCCCATTACCTGGGTCCGAGTCATCAAGGTTGAGTCTGAGTCGCGTTCCAAGATGGGCTCCAGTGCGCCACTCTGGTACCGTAAAAAAAAAGCTGACATACAAATAACTGAATAATGTTACGGTATTAATATACCTATCAGTATCTTGTGCCAAATTATTAGGGCCTATTACAAAAAAAACTTTAGCAATTAACAAGTCCGAGTCCTCATCTCCAATTTCCGAGTCCGAATGCAGTCAATGCTCGAGTCCAAGTCCAAGTCCGAGTCATCCGTGTTCAAATCCAAGTCGAGTCACGAGTCCTGAAAATCAGGACTTGAGTCCGAGTCCTGGACTCGAGTACTACAACACTGACACACATATACATGTGCACATAAGCGTGCTTGCACATACAGTACTGGCACATGCAGACATATTGCACATGCAGCCCCCGCAAGATGTAAACGTGCCACAGTGACATGTTTTAAACTTCCCTCGTAGGCTTGGATGGCGGCAGAGCGTTCTTCAACGCTGTGAAGGAAGGCGACACTGTGATCTTTGCCAGCGATGATGAGCAGGACCGCATTCTGTGGGTCCAGGCCATGTATCGGGCCACTGGCCAGTCCCACAAGCCTGTGCCCCCTACTCAGGTCCAGAAACTCAACTCTAAAGGGGGCGCCTCGGCCCAAATGGACGCTCCCATTTCTCAGTTCTGTAAGTAACACAACGCACAACGCTGTCCGCTACGCAGAAAATAGATTTCATCCCTGAACCGGCGAAAGCAGTAGTCCATAAATGCCTCCCGCCTTGCGCTCCACACTGCAGTCACAAACGTGCTGGTGGCACTAACACACAAGCACGCATGCACATGGCTTGCTGTCTTACAAAGCCCTGTAGAAACTAATGGACCTACGCTCATATTCATCAGCGCTACTTTGTTTAAAGGTGCATGCTGCTGCATCAATCTGTTTAATAGGTAATTACCAATATACTACTACTACTACTACTACTACTACTACTACTTTCAGTTGCTCCCATTAGGGGTCGCCACAATGGATAATATTAATCATCATCATCATCATATAATAATAATAATCATAATAATATTAGTAACAAGGTAATATTTAGAGTTCAAACTAATTATAAAGATTAAATAGGCCATCAAACATAAGATTTGAAAATTCAAGCCTACTGGGGTTGATTTTACATTGACCATGGTAGTGTGTGCTACTGTACTCCTGACCTAAACTTTAATCCTTAGCACTCACCATACTGTAGCTGTTGAACGTTTGGACCCTCTCAGACACTTAGCTCCCTTGTCAAAGCGTCCACCCCAATGACTCCCGGGTCAGACCTCTTGTGTAGTTTTAACCATTCTGCTGCTTTACTTGCACCTCTAAGCAGCTTCGCAGGTCAGGTAGAAAAGCCAAGGTAAGACTGTCTATAGTAGTGTGGCGTCTTTACTACCTTCTGTTGTAACTGTCTCCTGTGTGCCCCTCACTAAACAAACAATAACCTCTTTTATTCAACAGTCTTAAAATCAGTCAGGAAAAACATGACTTTGGACAGTTACTGATAGATTCTAGGTTGCTTTTGAGCCATGGTATAATTTTTTCCCCCACTTATTTAATCCAGAATGTCCAAACAAAAAAAGGTAGCCAACTGACCCATAACTACATATTACATTACGCATTGAACCAAATACCACACGCTGCTAAACACACCACAATAATAGATCCTGCTATTCAAAAGAAAACATGATTTACTGTGTGCATTTTTTTCTTTTACACTTTTTTAATATACATTTGTATACAAACGTTTGTTTTCCAACATTAACGAGTAAGTTCCTTTTTTTTCCTGGATGGGTTGGACAAAACGGGGTTCCCCTAATGATTGGCATTGTACATAAAACTAAAATTCCACAGTTCAGTACTCCACCGACTGTTCAAGCAAGTAGAGAGTGAAATGTTTACTTCATTGTCTGTTGATCAGAAGACACTGTGGTAAAATACTGTATATATATATAAATATATATACATATGTAGTAAAGGACTGCAGTCAGGTCAGTCACTCAGAATCTGATCACATGACTTCTCTGTTGTTTCTCCATTGACTTCTTTGTCTATTATGTGATCGTTCTTGTGGTTAGTTTACTCCTCTGATGCCAGCTGTTGCCATTCAAACGCCTCCCCACAGTGGCACAGATCCCCCCCCCCGACCCTCTTACCCTGAAACATTGTGGCACACCACGCGTACATGTTTCACCCCCCACCCCACCTCACCCCGGTGGTCTTGAATGGCACTGGGATCATAACACACACACGGCCCTCCGGACTCCGCTGCAGTGGACTGGATCCAAATCTGAACGCTATAGGGGCACCCAGGTAGCATCTGTTCCGTTGCCTACCAACACGGGATCGCCGGGTCGAATCTCCGTGTTACCTCCGGCTTGGTCGGGCGTCTCTACAGACACAATTGGCCGTGTTCTGCTTGTGGGAAGCCGGATGTGGGTATTTGTCCCGGTCGCTGCACTAGCGCCTCCTCCGGTCGGTTAGGGCGCCTTCACGGCGGCTCAAAAAAAATAAAATAAAAAAGAGCAGGGTAATTGGCCAGATACAAGTGGGGAAGCAACAGGCGACTTGCCTCTCCCCCTTACCTCATCAACCTCAACGACATCACTTCCAACGAAAGTCTCACATCGTAAAAAATTAAATCTCTCAGTAAAGCGAGTTTCCCCCTCACGACAGACCGTATCAGTTAACACGCCTAATAATATAGATCTCCAATTCATTGTGGACGTTATGAGCAACGTCCCTGCGACTAATAAACCTCCTTAAACAATTATAAATCAATCTATTTTTTTTATATTAACCTGTCAAGGGCCTCCATGCTGGAGTCTTTCATAAAAAAGGACCCTTGGCATCGTTCATGCATAAAAACGGGCCCTTGGTGTCCATTTTGAGGGTGTGAAAGGTCAGCGGTCACCGCCATGCTTCGGTGTGACGTAATGGCAGCACGTCACGTGTCCCTGCACCTCCCGCCCACGTCCCCGAACGGAGAACAAGTCAACTGCAGTGGGGTGCCGAGGCTCCTAAACTCAATCTTTCTCCCTTCTGCCTGTTTCTCTCTGTCGCTGTTTGTCTCTCTCTGTTTCTCGATGCAAAATGACATACAACCTTTCAAGTTCAAATGACCACCACCTCCACCACCACCACATGTACCCACCCACACATCGCCACCCACAGACTCATGTTGGTATAGCAGGTTGTTGTTTTTTCAGTTGTGTTTTCTTCCTCATGCTTTGCTTGTTACCCTCCTTTTAGTATTGCAACTGCTAGGTCAGGGTCTCTCGTGATTGCTCTCCTCCAGCCTTGTTGCTAGTCTTTATGTTATTCTGGTTTGTCCCTTCTTACCCTGCTGTCTTCTAGCTGGACTCAAGGGTAAGTGCTTCCCTGTAGCCGGCACAGCTCAGATAATCCCCGACGATTATCTGACAAATGCAATGTGCTTTCTCTCTCTCTCTTCCCCCCTCCCCCCCCTTTTCCAAGTCTCGCTTCATGTCTTAGATGTTAGCTGATAGTTTTTTTTTATTTTTTATTTTTTTCTATGACCTCATTTTGAGGATCAATTGTACGCATCCATTCTTGCCAGTTTAGGAAGCATGTTATTATATCCGTAGAGGAATCTGAATCCGTAATGGTTAAAGTTGATATTCTAGTGACTACTGCATAATTGCCTTCTCTCTTTACTTGTATTGGTGAAAGGACCCCTCAGAGTAAAGCGATAATGTGTAATAAATCTTACACGCTATTAGAGAAGCAGTAAAAAAAAATAAGCTGCTTTATTTGAGAATACACAGATTTCTCTCCTAGAGCATTATTTCTTTATTGCACACATTTTCAGAGCTTTAGAAAAGAGCTGAATGGCATCTGGGTGGCGTGGCGGCCTATTCCGTTGCCTACCGACACGGGGATCAACGGTTCGAGTCCCCGTGTTACCTCCGGCTCGGTAGGGCATCCCTACAGACAGAATTGGCCATGTCTGCGAGTGGGAAGCCGGATGTGGGTATGTGTCCCGGTCGGTGCACTTAGCGCCTCCTCTGGTCAGTCAGGGCGCCTGTTCAGGGGGGGAGGGGGAACTGTGGGGGAATAACATGATCCTCCCATGTGCTATGTCCCCCTGGTGAAACTCCTCACTGTCAGGTGAAAAGAAGCGGCTGGCGACTCCACGTGTATCGGAGGAGGCACGTGGTAGTCCGCAGCCCTCCCCCGAATCGGCAGAGAGGGGTGGAGCAGCGACCGGGACACCTCGGAAAATAGGGTAATTGGCCAAGTACAATTGGGAAGAGGGAAAAGAGCTGAATAATCTTCCGTACCGCTTAAGATTATGATATTTGGTACTGTAATAAATTGTGACGCAAGTTAAAATTAAGGTGCAGTATGAATGATTACAGTAAGCCGATCGTCAAAAATACTTCGTTTCCATTTGAATGAAAACTGTTTTGACCTTTTCAAAATCTTTAATAACGTTAACCATGCTTTACCTCAGAGGGCTCAATTTCTTCTTTATTTTTTATTTATTTTTAATTTTTTGGCTTCTCTTCACAAGAGTTGGCAAATATGTATGCGGAGTATTCTGAATGCCAAAGACAAGGAGTAGCTAACGCCACCCCTTTATACCATAAAATACTCCGGACCCCCCCCTCTCCTCCAGTAGGTCAACCAGTACAACCAGTAGGCTAGACCAGTTTGATGCTTCCAGAGGGGAGATATGTCATTTTGACTTTCTTTTTCTTTTTTTTTTTGGACTGCCCCTTGATTGCTTGAGTAGGAGACCACCCGTGTCATGTGTCCATGATGTTAATGGAATAACAGGATTTTTTTTTTAAATTCATTTCCCCCCCCATCCCCCAGAGAATGAAACAGTTTTGCCTCTGTCGGCTTCATGCTATTATACCCATGTTCTTGCACCAGACTGTATTGCTCTCCTACTAGCTTTCTCCGGTAGTGGTATGCCTGTTAGTGTGCTATGTAGAGATCATGAATACACTGCAACATAACCCCAAGTATTGTCAACTTGCAAATGCGTAGAAAAAAAAAGGAATGCCAAAGGAAAAAAAAACAAACATGAAATCCAAAATTGTAAATGACTGCAGATGTGCATGATGTGATGATAGATGTTTGCAAAAGCACTTGCCTATTCACTTTGCTAATTGAGCTTTTGTCTTAATCACCTTGCCTTTAGATGACGAAGTCACTGTCAACCTTTCACAGACACGATAATGCCGCTAGAGTATCGAGTTGATCCTGGAATCAAACTCACGTTGTGTCGTTTTAAAATGAACCCAAGAGGACGCAGACCACTCACTTCCTGTCTGCGCCGTAGCGCCAACCCAGGCACATTTTATGTTCAGGGTTAGGGTTCACCTCCCCATGTGCCTCGAGTACGTCGCCCTCTGTGTGGTCATCAGTTTCCCCTCGGCGCTTTTTTGGCCACTTTGTCATGTCCCAGGTAATGCTTCTGTCACACGACGGACCCTCGCCCATACAGCCACCCACCCTCTCATCCCGGCACCCGCCTCACACAGCGGTGACCATCCACCGTGTCTTCTTCTGTCAGTCAGACCTCGTGTGTTCCCTGTCCTCCTCTTACCGTGTAACGCTGCACGACTGCCTGTCTTGCCCCCCCACCCCCTCACCCAACCCCACCCCTTTCCAAATTGACCCCTATTTCCTCCAGTTTGTGTCCTATATGTGTGTGTCATACTCATTTTCTTCTCAGATTATGAAATAAAGGAAGCTAGTTGTTCAAAGCGGAGCACCGCAACACTCCGTATAGGTTCATTTTAGCAAGTATCAGTGAATGGGTGTCACTGTTCGCACACGCACACACACACACACACACACACACACACACACACACACACACACACACACACACACACACACACACACACACACACACACCTTTTACTGACCTCGAGGCTGACGGACGTCTCTGTTTGTTGACGGTTGTGCAAACCCTGCCCGGGCTGAGGTCAGCCCTCCACTTCCCGCTGTCCGACCCCCCAAATCATCATCACTGATCTGCGTGTCACGCGGACCTTACTCCTGTCACTCACACCCAGGACATGAACGCAGTTCTTACCCATTTGTGTATCCTTGTTCAAGTCCATCTCTGACAGCTTTGTTTTGCAGAGGCTAGCAGTAGCAACCAGGGTGAGGTTCTGTCAGCGTGATGCATTTTATCTCCAGGCCAAGGTGATTTTAGGAAAGCACAGTATCCCGCCATTATGTCCATTACACATTTGCACAGAGGTTTCATTCTTCCATTAGATTTCCATACAACTAGCTGTTATAAACATACTGGAGAAAAAAAATCCCAAAATATATACACCATGACTTCCCAGGACCCAGAATTTCAAAATAAAATGCTTTTTAATGAAGACAATAAAAGTCTCCGTACGTTACATTCTGTAGTCTTAAATTGGTGCGGCGCTTTTTTACTGTATGAAAAAGCAACGTGCCCACGTTAACCCCCGAGACGACTATTTTCTTTTGTCCTCTCTTTTTTTCAGCACACGTCTCATCATTTGTCAGGAACTGAGTGACATTCACCAACCAACCGCGAATGGCAGAATCTATTGAACACACGAATAAGAAAGCATCGTATTTCACCTTACCAGTACTCTGAAAAATATGTTCCAAATCTATACATGTTCATACCCCAACAGAACAGGGGATATGATATGCTTACCAAAGAAACAAAAAATACAACAACAAAAAAACCCCCCAAAAAACTGAATGCATGCACATAAGCATGCATCTGCCCCACCGAGCTTAGCTTCAGACCCACAGAAATTATCTTCCAACACAGCAGGTCGATTGCACTCTGTCTGACATAATGCAAGTTGACAATGTAAGCTGTAAGTGTTTATAATTTGCCCTAGAAGTAGGCAGAGCTCCCCCCTACCCCCAGTGTCGTTGTGCTGTGATGAAAGTTAAAGGCATGCTCTTTGCCTCTGTGCCTCACCGGTGTCTTCTCCTCTGCATCGTATATCCTCTCCCCCTGTACCGTTGGTTGGATAGACGCAGACAGAGCTCAGAAGCATGGCATGGATGAGTTTATCTCCGCTAACCCCTGTAGCTTTGACCACGCCTCGCTGTTTGAGATGGTACAGCGACTCACGTTGGACCACAGGCTCAATGACACCTTCTGCTGTTTGGTGAGTGTCATACGATCTGTTCTCTGTCTCGTAGCTGATAGGCCGTACACACATTCAAAGGTTGTGGAGATGATAAAACTCGGGGCATCCGGGGGGCGTGGCGGTCTATTCTGTTGCCTACCGACACAGGGATCGCCGGATCGAATCCCCGTGTTCCGGTTTGGTCGGGCGTCCCTTCAGACACAATTGGCCGTCTCTGCGGGTGGGAAGCTGGATGTGGGTATGTGTCCTGGTCACTGCACTAGCGCCTCCTCTGGTCAGTTGGAGCGCCTGTTCGGGAGGGAGGGGGAACTGGGGGGAATAACGTGATCCTCCCACGTGCTACGTCCCCCTGGTGAAACTCCTCACTGTCAGGTGAAAAGAAGCGGCTGGCGACTCCACATGTATCAGAGGAGGCATGTGGTAGTCCGCAGCCCTCCCCGGATCGGCAGAGGGAGGTGGAGCAGCAACCGGGACAGCTCGGAAGAATGGGGTAATTGGCCAAGTACAACTGGGGGGGAAAGGGGGGAAAAAAGATGCAACTCCCATCTCTATCTTTTTTTCTTGCCGTCGTTTAGGGATGGTTCAGCCCGGGCCAAGTGTTTGTCCTGGATGAGTACTGTTCCAGGAATGGGGTTCGGGGTTGTCACAGGCACCTGTGCTACCTACGCGATCTACTGGAGAGAGCAGACAACGGGGCCATGATCGACCCCACCCTTTTACACTACAGCTTCGCTTTTTGCGCCTCCCACGTGCACGGGAACAGGTGGGCATTCATTCCATTTAAACACCACCCCGCTTCACGGTAGTCTTTAGAGACGTGGTGGAACGATGCTTCCTGCAGACTTCTTTGGGTGGGAATATCTCGTTAACGGCGTTGAGACCTTGTAGCCGACAACAGTGAAGGCCTCAGAGGCAAAGTGAGGGCCTCATTAGACAGGATAAGGGAAACACTGCAGCTCAACATTACATCTCCATTACCACTGGGAATGAAAAGAAGGGTGCACACCACCCATAGCCAGATCCTAAACACCTTATGCCGCTGTCTCATTTTTTACATCGCTGAAACTTTGTCATCTTTTTTTTCTTTTGTTTTTAACTTTCTGTTGTCAATTATGGTCATAATTTTGTTTTTGTTGTGTTGTTAATCAATTACATCATTCTTTGTTTTTGTCTTCTTTTTTTTACCCCTTTCTTTTCTCCTTATCCTTTGTTGCCATAGTCTCATATTGTCCAAATTATTCATCCTCCTATGCACCCCCTTAAAGTCAGAGAGGGCAGCAATTACAGGGGGCCACTGACGGGGTGTGAGGGCCTGTGGTCCCTAGAGAGCCCCCCGAGCCCCAAGCCCGACACGGCCTCTAAACGGCTGTGCAAATTCAAGTTTAGAAAGGGAAGGGATCCCAAAATTCGGCTCCTCCGACAGCCCAAAAGGTGAGACACTGTCAGTTGTTTGTATGTGTGAGTTAAAAAAAAAAGTGTGGAGTTTAATCTCGCACACAAGTTGTAGTGGTCAGTTCATGGGGAGTTTCCGCCCCCCCTGCATTGGGCCTGTTTGACTCAATGGAGAGGATGCTTTAGCTGAACATGTGCAAAATGCTATTGGATGTGCTAATGCTAACGGGTGTGTCCTTCTCAGGCCGGACGGGTTGAGCACAGTGAAAGTGGATGAGAAGGAACGCTTTGAGGAAATCAAAGAGCGGTTGCGTGTGTTACTGGAAAACCAGATCGTACATTTCAGGTGACTTCAGCTACCGACACTGCACATCACCTCACGTAGCGGGAGAGGGCGACTCCTGCTGTTTCTGACTCCTCTCTAATCCTTGTTTATATGTTTTTCCTTTTAGATATTGTTTCCCCTTTGGTCGTCCTGAGGGTGCATTAAAAGCCACTTTATCCTTGCTGGAGAGGGTTTGTAAATCATAACAAAAACAGCTTTTCATAGTCTACGCAAGTCGAAGAAGGTTGAATCAGTTCATCTGGATGTAATGTTTATTGACGGATAACGTTTCATCACTCAACTAAGTCACATCTTAGTGGGCGGCATGGTGGCGCAGTGGTTAGCGCCGTCACCTCACAGCAAGAACATCCCGGGTTCGAACCCCGGGGTTGTCCGACCATGGGGGTCATCCCAGGTCGTCCTCTGTGTGGAGTTTGCATGTTCTCCCCGTGTCTGCGGTGGGTTTTCTCCGGGTGCTCCGGTTTCCCCCACCGTTAAAAGGAACATGCATGTTAGGGTTAGTACTCCTGCCTGTGCCCCTGACCGAGGCATGACAAGACGAACTGGAGTTGGTCCCCGGGTGCTGCACGGCGGCTGCCCACTGCTCCTAGCTATGTACTATTCACAAATGATTAGGGAATGTTATAATCACAGCATTGTAAGACATTGCAATCAGAGCACTGCAACATTCCCCAATCCTCTGTGAATAGGACACATGGTCTTTGAAGCTCTAATTAATGGTCACACCCATATTTGCATATGAAACGCGTCATTGGTTTCAGTCGTTATGCAACTGTATTGTACTGTATTGTTTATAAGGGTTGGGGATACCTGCAGTCAGTTTAGACTGAAGATGTCACTTAGATGGGCAGCGTGGTGGCGCAGTGGTTAGCACGGTCGCCTCACAGCAAAAAGGTTCTGGGTTCGAGCCCCGGGGTAGTCCAACCTCGGTGGGTCGTCCCGGGTCGTCTTCTGTGTGGAGTTTGCATGTTCTCCCCGTGTCTGCGTGGGCTTCCTTCGGGGGGCTCCGGTTTCCTCCCACAGTCCAAAGACATGTAGGTCAGGGGAATCGGCCATACTAAATTGTCCCCAGGTGTCAGCCCTGTGATGGCCTGGCGGCCTGTCCAGGGTGTCTCCCCGCCTGCCGCCCAATGACTGCTGGGATAGGCTCCAGCATCCCTGCGACCCTGAGAGCAGGATAAGTGGTTCCGATAATGGATGGAAGGATTTCACTTAGATGAGTGAGGAAAGGTATCTGTCTAGAAACATTGTATCTAGATGAACTGGTTCAACCTTCTTTGGTGTTCTGACCTGGATTATTGAACATCTGTGCAAGTGCAGCAGTGATTTAATGAAATCAGATGACATGCTTTCCTTTGCACCGGACTTTCTAGGTCCTGATGAAGGATATCGTGACCCCAGTTCCACAAGAGGACGTGAAAGGAGTTATTCGCAAATGTTTGGAGCAGGCCGCTCAGCTCAACTATCAGCGGATCACAGAATATGCGAAAATTGAAGGTAACCAGAGAGATGCATGGCCGAGGCATCGCCAATACCTGGCACGGCCACCGAATCAATGCTGGGGAGATTTTCCTTTATTCATTCATTTTGATTTTGTTTTCTGGCAATACCAGTAATACATCAAACTGGCAAGAAGCGGTTTGCAAATGGTATGGTCACGGTTTTGTTGTCAGATTGGCACCCTCACTTATATGAAAACTGACTGTGTGAAATGAAAGTCCGAGGTATTCCCATTTGAATTCTACTCTGAAACACAGGAATTAACACGCAGCGTCCTGTAAACCTCAGTTATCCCTCAACCATGAGATTGCACGTCCCGCTGTATGTCTTTATAGATGTTCAACACACTTGGTATACAGTATAACTGTGTCTCTACCCCAAAGATATTTGTGATGTCCCAAATTGTTTGTGACAGGCTGTTGGTCAGTTTTATTTTTTGTCCTAGTCCAATAACTCTCTCCTTTGTTCCAGGCCTGCTTTAGCTCTGTGGTGTTGTGTAGGTCAAGTTGGCTTTTGTGTAGAGGTGTGTGAGTAAAAATGCATTCAAATCCAAAGCCCTGAAATCTGTTGCTGTGCTGGTATCTCACAACGCCTTGACTATTCAGCTTGTTTGGTATCCCGGCCTCTGGGTCATCATGACCGGACTGTCCATTTTAACTGAGCGTCCTCTCCGACTCCCATCTTACTGCTGTTGCAAGCTCCCCCTCCCCTTCTGCCTTACTTCTTAACCCCCCCCCCATTCTACAAACTGACTCGGCCCCCACCCCCACCCCCCTCTGAACCCCCTTTGCAATAGCAACCTTCCCTCTGTTTAATCTTCTTGTTCAACACCCGACTGTCTGATCTGTCCTTTCCTCTTTTCTGCAGCTGTCAGCTTTGCCACAGTTATCACTTTGATGAAATTGTGTGATATGTGGCCTTTAAGCCAATGCAAAGGGATGCTGGGATTGATCAACTGCAAACCAGCGCTAGTCTCTCCTGCATGTGCTTAAAGACATAATAAGAATGTCTTTCTTTAGCGGCATAAATTGCATAGTGGGAATTAAAACTAAATGAACTGCACAAGACTAATTTGCAAGACTGGTTAATGTGTTATGCTCTTGTGCCTGTTAGTCCATTCTCCTAGTGTTATATTCATTAGCTGGCACATTTACATATTTTACATGCTAATATATGGTTTATGCCTCTAAAGAAATTTCTTAGGGTGCCAAAGATACTAAGGTACCCAACCTTACTATCTTGCCATGCGAACTTTCCGCTGTCCTAGTGATGATTGGGTCCAAAACAAACCATAGTAAACTCGCCACTTTGTCACTGGGGTCTCCTTCCCAACCCAATACCATATTCACCTGGACAGCCCCTCTTCCCATCAGCCTCTGACCTCTCGGCTTTCCAACCTCTGATCCCACCCTCTTGCATGCCCCGATCCTCTTTTGTAGGGAAAAAGAGGGAAATGTTTGAGCACCCTGTCTACTGCTTGGCGTCACAAGTGATGGATTTAACCATCCGTGAGTACCTTCATCATCCTCTCCCTTGTGTCTCCTTTCCCCTTTGTTCAAACACTCTTTCGCCTCATCCTCCTACCCCCTCCCCCTCTCATCTTTTCCTCAGAGATGTCACTCCTGCCATGCTTTTTTTGTTGTTGTTGTTGTTTTTATCACTGGCTATGTCTTGTGAGAGTGACTGGGGAGAGCACTAGTCAGGAGATCTGAGTGCCATCACCGAACTGGGCGGGGAATTTGACAGCACCGTCTGTTTGTGATGGACATGAATGAGCGGTCTGGTCTGTAAGCTTCTTTCTTTTGGTTGGATGCCCATCCCTTTTGACTTGAATGCAGTTTTATATTGTTGTCTCCTGCAGTCATCCAGTCCAATCACGTGTCCGTGCTTTGCTGTGTGTCGGCAGGTAGGCTTTGTTATGTTCCACCATGACGCCAGCAACAGCGGATGTGGAACAGGGGTGCGGGCGGGGGGATGGGGGGGTAGGTTGTGTTTGTCCAAAAAAAAAAAAAAAAATGTCCTGCATCTTACGTTGGTTCGACTCAAGTCACCCAGTACATCTTGTCTCTGATCCTCAACGCTGCCGTGTGCCCTGACTGTCTTTGGTGGTCTCAGCCTTGTGTGTTTGTTAACAGAACATCTCGTTGTCGCTTTTCTTTCATTTCCAGCGTTCCACAGGCTGACGTCTCCGTGTTGTTTTACTTAACCGTGTGTCTGTGACGTCTGTCTGTTGCCTAGAAACCGCACAGCCCGGAGCCAAAAGCCCTCCAGCAGATCCTCTCAGTGGGTCAGATGGCGATGAATTAACAGCTGCGCCGCTTTCTCCCCCCCCACCCCACCCAACCCACCCCGCCCCCCAACATGAAAATAACCATAGACGATGTCGATACTAAACATCTCCTCTTTATTTTTTTTCTCCTCTCTCCTCTTTCCTCGCCGAAGTTGAGAAAGGTCAAAAGGATCAGAAGGATCCAGGTGAACCCATGTTTAACTTGTGGCGTGGCCACAGCGCACACATACACAGTCCTAACACACGCACGCACACACACACACACACACACACACACACACACACACACTGCATAGCAACCTTTGATTCCACCCAGGCATTATTAACCCATGCATGTACAACATAGTACACACACAGTACATCGTTCACGTATTTATACACGCTAATCCATTCATCAGAGCTCCCGGATGCCCCCGCATGCTTTGAGCGAGCGCTTGTTTTTTAAATAAATCAGTTCCGAGAGGTTGTATTGCTTTATATCGATGCGGCTGGTCGGTTCATCTCGGTTCTGCAGCAGTCTCAACTGCACATTTCCATCGGCTAGAATAACGTCCCTCACATGTTACCTGAAAAAGACTTTTGAAATATAAGAAAGTAAAGCGATACAATCTCTTATAATACACATAACAGCTAGTTCTGCCTATGTGTGACAGTAAAACATGATAGAGGTGCGCCCACAAAATAGGGCTACCGTTGTTTTACCCTGGTCATCAAACGTAAGACACATTTGTACATATTACCCGCCAAACATCATTTTGATCGTAATGAAGTCACTTCGTACTATCGTTTCATTAGCGAGAGACCCCATTAGCCATTAGCTGTTTGCAAACAGTGCAGTTTCTTGTTTTAATTGCCCAAAGCATCATTTAAGCTACCTTATGTAGTGTTTAATTATCATGTCTGACCGGTCTCATTTATTTATTTATTTATTATTTTTTCCACTTTTGTACTTGGCTAACTACCCTATTTTCCAAGTCGTCCCAGTCGCTGCTCCACCCGCTCTGCCAACCCGGGGAGGGCTGCAGACTACCACATGCCTCCTCCGATACATGTGGAGCCGCCAGCCGCTTCTTTTCCCCTGACGGTGAGGAGTTTCGCCAGGGGGACGTAAGCGCATGGGAGGATCACTCCATTCCCCCCAGTCCCCCCTCCCTCCCTCCTGAACAGGCGCCCGAACTGACCAGAGGAGGCGCTAGTGCAGCGAGCAGGACACATACCCATGTCCGGCTTCCCACCCGCAGACACGGCCAGTTGTGTCTGTAGGGAAGTAACACGGCGATTCGAACTGGCGATCCCCGTGTTGGTGCTGACTGGTCTTATGGGCCACGGTGCTCCTCTGCAAGGCGTTGTCGCACGGTGTCCACACCTTTCACACCGATTTTCCTGCTTAAAGGACAAACCTGCCCACCGAGGCTGCAACCCTGATGCAGATCCATTTGGCCCACCCAACTGACCTTGAAGACTTTAACTCCCTTTTTCTTTTTTATGATTTTAAGTATAATCCTGGCTCCTTAGACTTCTCTCTGCAGAAGCTGTTGTGGACACACATTAAAAAGCCATCTATTGATAAACCATAAAGAGCCATAAAACCATAAACTTAAAACGCCTAGTTGAACAGAAACTCTCAGTCTTTTCAATACCGATGACCTGAAAACTGATATGAAGACCCCCGAGCACACTCTGAAACCTGTCAGTATTCACCAGTACCGTCCTTCTGGTTTATGTAGTGTATTACATGTGCTTTTAATTTCTAATCTATGTAGCCATTCAGTTACATGTTGAATTATATACCCATCACCCACCCATCTTATACTGTAATGTTTTGATGATGTCATTTCACCACATCCACCTGTCTCGTAGTCCATCTTGTACTCAGATGACGAACGCCATCCTATTACAGGTTAATCTCATGTATGTCTGCCAGTTTTAGAGAGGGCCAGGGCAGTTTGTGTGGCACATTGTGAATGATGGCTTGTGTACACTGTAAAATATTCATTAAGACTTCGTCTAACATTACTCAGGCACATTATTTTGCTTATTAGTCACAATAAGCACCATTTTTGAGAATTAATGTGAAATTTGGGTTGCAAAAATAACTCAACATTGAATCAAACAGCTACACTCTTGATAGAAATGAGGGTCTTTTTCAGATGATTTTATTATTTTCAAAATAGTTGCAGTAAAGAGCATTCATTTTTTGTTTTGTGAATTAGTTTTGATAAAACATGGAAAAATACTTCAAGACAGCTTAGAATTGATTTTTGACAAATGTGTACAAAGTGAAGGAAAACCCAAGATTAAGTAGAATAACCTCTGAAATGTTTGTACCTTCTCGTTAATGCCCATTTTCATATGATGGAGTCAGGCTTACTTTTCAGTCACGAATGACACTTTTTCATCATAAATGGCATAAGAAATAAGTCTTTTGAAAAAAATGCAAAAAAAAAATGTCCTCGATGACCAATGACAATAAAATTCAAGCAACCAATTTATAGAAATATAAAAACAGAAAAAAAAGAATTATTTTTACAGTGTACCTTAACTCAGGTTTATAATGGTTTACATGGAGCCAGTTCACGTGTGTGTGTGTGTGTGTGTGTGTGTGTGTGTGTGTGTGTGTGTGTGTGTGTGTGTTTATTGCCACATTACAAGCCATTCCCAGAGCCATGGTATTCTTACAAGTTTAAATTCCCCACAAAGAATCAATTTTAGTTTGGCTCTGCATCATGAAACTCAAAAGACACACACACACACACACACACACACACACACACACACACACACACACACACACACACACACACACACACACACACATATATATATAAAACTTGTGTTTTTGTGAATCTGGTGTGAGCACATCATGATTCATTATTCCAGTTTAGGGACTATATTTATACATTTCAGGGCCTATGTGAAACAGTCCAACTTATAGATGAGGGAAATGTTAGAAGAAGAAAAAAAAACTACTTCTTGGCGTCCGTCTGTGTGCCTCACTAACCGCTCATCCTCTCACCCTCAACCTTTTGTCTCAGAGAACGTAGGCCGCTTAGTCACGCCTGCCAAAAAGCTGGAGGAAACCATTCGCCTGGCGGAGTTAGTCATAGAGGTCCTCCAGCAGAACCAGGAGCACCATGCGGAGGTGAGTGGGAACCCTCTTCCTCCTCCCCTCCTCAGGCCACTCTCCCCCGTTTTACTCTTCGCTCTTTTATCTCGCCCCGCCAAACCCGAAAAAAGACTTGTTTTCATTCTACGTCTCCAGTAAATAAAGAAAAAAAACTTTCAAAGATGGATTTAATTTAGAAACCCGCTAATTAGAGTCGGACAGAGGAGAAAAAAAACCTCTAGTGTACACAGCTCCCCCCTCTAATTCATAATTCATGGCTCAGTGGTGCAACGTTATGTAAGCCATTGACTGCCTTGAAAAAATAATATTCCATTGAAGTTAGTATATTTTTACACATGTATGTATGTGTAAACATATGAAGTACAGATGTAAAGTTAGATGTAGGTCACTCATAGCAAATGCATGCGCATTAAATTCCACCTTGATATATGAAATACGTAAGATACCAAATATAGTATTCAATTGAGGAAAAGCTCTGCTTCTGTCTTTACCGACACGAATGCCAACGGTAGACTGGCCCTCTCGTTAAGCTGCAGTTTGCCACCGCGACCTGCAGGCTGACAGAGAGACGCGAGGAGCATGTGTGGATGTGTAGAGCTGGAGGTGGTCCAGTGGGACCATAGCGTGTCCAGACCAAGCAGATTTACTGTATCTTTCTGAATATGCTTGACAGGCGGCAGTCACAAGTTCTGGAGATCAATCGGTACAGTATTATTATTTCTCTTTTTCTTCAGTCCCCCCCCATCATAAACCTCCCTGTATCGCATGTCCGCCACCAGAGACGAGAAGACTCTCCTAGGCAGAAACAGAGTAGGGACCTGGATAGCGGCGGGTGGGCTTGCAGGCATACAAGTGAGAGCGTGCTCAGTGTAGTCTCAAGGCTCTGTATGTAGCTTGCGCAACATGTTGTGATCATATAGCATGCTCATCGGGCCATGGGAAATCTTCCTTTTTTCTCCCAAGCATGCTGGACTGATAAATTCCCCAAAGTATGCTCCATATGTGTCCCTTTGGACCTTCTATCCACCATGAACATTTGTTTCCCCCTCCATCCAGCAAGTAAAGTTCACAGTTCACACCCGTTTAAGCATTATTCCCCAGCTTCCCCCTCTTCCATCCCTTTGGTTTCTAGTTCGAGCTTCTAATAGGAGCTTCTAAGCTTCATAAAAGTAAACAATAACAACAACAAATGCCTCAAAGATATTTTATTGTTCTGTACGTCTTGCTGTGTCCCTGCTCATATGATTGGCGACTGTCCAAGCAGGGGAAAGAGGTATGTAGTGAAGTTGAATGACAGACCCCCCCCCCCAGACCCCTATATAATGGTTTGTGCATGTCCTATACTGTAGATGACACCATGCCCTCCCCCTCCCCTCCCCCCGCCACCCTCCAAACTCCAGCATCAGCATCGTCCCTCAGGACGGCTGCTTTGGCAACTGTTGCCGTGCAACAGCGCAGTCGCGTGTTTGGCTGAGCAGCTGGCGTGCAGCAGTGTCCCGGGTCTTCTGTTTGTCCTTTAACCTTCGACAAAGGATGGGGGCCCACTTTTGCCTGTCTACCTTTGCCCGTTTGTCCCTTGTCTACATGGTCCCCCCCCCCCCCCCGTAGCCCACCCTTTTCCTTAAACGCACACTATCTCTCCTTGAATGTGATGGAGAAGAGCTTTGTTTGTTGCCTGTTGCTCAGACACTAGCACCGTCAAGCATCGTACAGTAAAAGTTAGGGGGGTCGACAGGTAAGTAGACGGGTAAGTAAGGCTTTGACAGCCACCCTGATGGTTAACTGCAGAGGACTGATGACATGATATGACAACGAAGCATGTGGCATAATGAGAAAGATTAAGCTTCTCTCCATATACCCCGCCCCCTTTGGATTTGGCAACATGTCAGTTTTGAATGATGAGCAAAACGTGTCAGGCCAAGACTGCCAGCAAAGCGGCACCCCCGGCTTTCAAGGGTGCGAAAGTGCTGAGTTTTCTGAGTGTGCAAAACGGACATTTCTTCGCAATTATTGGAGAACGCCAGAGGTGCTGCGTGCTGCAGTCTTCGGTGTGTCCAGACGGCAAGCTGCATGTGTCACATTCACATCTCGTGGGTGTATTGGGGTGTCGGTGATGTGAATGGTGGAACCCTCAACTCCTAGCTTAACAGCAAAGCATGCAGGGAGTTCCACATTTGCATGAGAATAGCACCACTCCTTTGAATCTGTAAAAAAAAATAGCCATGGCTATAACAAGCATCGCACTTTGACCACTAATTTATCTGTTTGTTTGTTTGTTTTTTTACTTTATGGCCAGACATAGACTGCCAAGTGAAGACGATACTTGTCTTCGAAGTCCTAATTGTTAGGAGATGATGACTGATTTCTTCTTAGAGCACCCGGTGGTTACACACACACACACACACACACACACACACACACACACACACACACACACACACGTAGATACAAACAGACACACTCACATTCTTGTACTTCTATCTTTGTGAAGACTGCTGATTGACTATATTCTTTCCATCCATCCATCCATCCATTATCCAAACCGCTGATCCTGCTCTCAGGGTCACGGGGATGCTGGAGCCTATCCCAGCAGTCATTAGGCAGCAGGTGGGGAGACACCCTGGACAGGCCACCAGGCCATCACAGCCCCCCCCCCCCACACACACACACACACACAAACACACACACACACACCTAGGGACAATTTAGTATGGCCGATTCACCTTATCTACATGTCTTTGGACTGTGGGAGGAAGTAGGTGATGGTGGCTAACTCGTCTTCAGTGTCCAAGGAGAATGATGTTATCTACTCAGCTCCCATCCCATCCATCAGCTAGCAGGAAAACATGGCAGAGAGCGGTGCCTCTACCACCAGAACTACATGCCTGCAGAACTACAACCCTTACGCTAACCTCAGCCTAATTCTAACCCTGACCCTAAAACAAAGCCGTAACCCTAAAATAGACCCTTAAAGAGGTGAAGACTGGCCAAAGTGTCCTCACTTTGCAAAAATGTCCTCAGTCTGATTGGTTAAAAACTCAAAGTGGTCCTCAGAAAGATAGAAGTACAAGAACATACACACACATACAAACGTTCAAACATTCAGACACACAACGGTGTGCCGGCGTGGATAGTGTAGCCCCTGCCTTTGCATATACTATACCTGTGTTTGAAAGGATATACTTCTCATATAATTCTGTTATTCCTATTCCCCAAAAATGAATAAATCTCTTTCATGGCTAAGAAGAATTGTCATAACGAAAGGCAAAATGTATATTTGAATGCAGACATCTGGTGGTATTTCCTTTCAAACATGATGAGCTGTAGTCGGTTTTGCTCCTTCTGTAGCTTTCCTACCCGTGTCTTCTAGTTGTGTTGCTCAAGGAGGCCTTGTTCACCTTCCTATGCCCCCCCCCCCCCCCCGTGTCTCTCTAGGCCTTCGCATGGTGGACAGACCTCATGGTGGAGCACGCAGAAAACTTCCTGGCCCTCTACGCTGTTGACATGGATGCCGCACTGGAAATCCAGTCTCCAGAGAGCTGGGACAGCTTCCCCCTCTTCCAGCTGCTCAACGACTTCCTCCGGGCAGACTGTAAGCCCCTCCTGATGCCGTCCGCACCTTCCCCAGACACCCTGCTAGCCTGTGAACAGCCTTCGTTCCCGTATCACTTCATAACTTCTCTTTTGTCTCTGTTCTCTTTCCAACCCAGATCATCTGTGCAACGGAAAGTTCCACAAACACCTCCAGGATCTGTACGCTCCTCTGGTGGTTAGATATGTGGATCTGATGGAGTCCTCCATCGCACAGTCAATTCACAGGGGCTTTGAGCGCGAGTCATGGGAGCCTGTAAAGTAAGGAGCCTTCCTCTCAGTAGCTGAGCTGTAGGATGGTTTGGAGATGCCGGGCTTTTTTCCCAGATGACTGACACACTTCTGGCGAGCTCTGAAACCGGGAGAGCAGCTTCACTTCTCACTCAGTATAGGACCACATGACTCAAAGAAATCAGCTGCAGAATCTCGTGTTCTTCTTAATTGGAAATGTTGCTGAATGATATTGGGGAAAAAACTGACATCGCAATATATTTTTTACAGTTCCCTTATTTCACCAGATGTAGCTGGTACAGATACAGCTTTTAACTTCACTCGCCCCATTTGGAAAGAATGTATTACTCTACCCATGATCAGAGAGGTGTTAGGAAACAAGGCGGAGGTTCAATTCTCTGGTTGACTCAACATGACGCCCCTGTATTCAGTTAATATTCACCCATTAATCCAGGCTCATCCACAAGCAACACATCATGCACTTCGTAACTTTAAAGAGGAGTATTGGATGTGGGCGAGTTAAAGAGGGGTGGTGTGTAGAAAGGATCCAGGAGGCTTCATATCACCGTCCCCCAGCTCAACATATTACACTACACTTAAAGCTGCAATATCACTAAAGGGAATTAACATGAAAAAAAGTAGGTCATTTAAGATTTTAGTGCAAAAGAGCAAGAGCAAACCTCCTGATTTATAAAATTATTTTAAATGACCTAAAATAGAAACCAAATAAACAGCAGCTATACATCAGTTCCCTGAGTGGTTTTTACAAAAATAAATAAAATAGATCATATCAAAGAAGGTTGAATCAGTTCATCTGGATACAACGTTTACTGACAGATACTTTTCATCACTCATCTAAGCGACCTCTTCAGTCTAAACTGACTGCAGGTATCCCCACCCTTATACAGTGGCATAACGACCAAAACCAACGACCAGTTTCATATGTAAATATATAGATATGACCATTAACTAAAGTAACATTCGCCATGTGTACTATTCACAGAGGATTAGGTAATGTTTGTACTCACAGCATTGTAAGATGGCGACAGATGTACTCTTAGCCCCCCCCCCCCCCAGTTTAGGGATGGCCATTCCCTCTTTCATAGATGGCCTCTTTGACTCCCCCTTCAAACCAGCATTCCTCCCTATCAAGGATGCGCACATCCTCATCCTTGAAAGAGTGGCCACTGGCCTGTAGATGGGTGTAGACTGTGAGTCCTGGCCTGATGTGTTAGCTCTCCTGTGTTGTGCCATCCTCTTGGCCAGCGTCTGTTTAGTTTCCCCCAATGTACAAGTCACGGCAATCCTCCTGACATTTACCAGCATACACTACATTGCACTGTTTGTGCCGGGGAAGCCGACCCTTGGGGGAAAAACCAACTTCTGGCACAGCGTGTTTTGGGGTTTGAAAGCAACTGAGACGCAGTATTTTGAAAATGCACATCTCAACTTTTCCGACATGCCCACTCCCATCAGCAATCAGATGTCCCCATCACCAATTGCAATTTCACAATCTAAGAAGACTAAGAAAGTCTAAGAAGGCTGTGAAAAATTACAGGTTAGCTTTCTTAGACTGTGAAATTGCAATTGGTGACGGGGGACATTTGATTGTTGATGTTTACCGCAAACCAACACAGATTGATCAGCACTTAAGGTTCGACTCTCATCATCCACTGCAGCACAAACTAGGAGTCATCAGGACGCTGTACCACCAAGCTGACAACATCCCCACTGACACAGCAGTCAGGGAAGGGAAGAAATCCCATATTAAACAGACCCTGGTTAATTGTGGTTATCCTAACTGGGCATTTGTCGAAGCCAGGAAGACGCCCAAACAGTGCACCAGCTGATCGAAGAGAGGAGAAGGACAACAGCTGCCTAAGTGTAAACCAGTGGTGATTCCATATGTGGTGGGAGTGTAGGAAAAGTTGAGACACATATTTTCAAAACAATGCGTCCAGTTGCTTTCAAACCCCAAAAAACGCTGCGCCAGAACTTGATCCACCCCAAGGGTCAGGTCCCCCGGCACAAACAGAGCAATATAGTGTACGCTGTTAAATGCCAGGAGGATTGCAGTGTCTTGTACATTGGGGAAACTAAACAGATGCTGGCACAACACAGGACAGCTAACACGTCAGGCCAGGACTCCACAGTCTACACCATCTACAGGCCAGTGGCCACTCTTTTTCAAGGATGAGGCTGTGCACATCCTTGATAGAAGGAACGCTGGTTTGAATGGGGAGTCAAAGAGGCCATCTATGTGAAGAGGGAAGGACCATCCCTGAACCGAGGGGGAGGCCTAAGAGTACATACAGTGCTGCTTGAAAGTATGTGAACCCCTTGAGCAGTTTAGATGTTTCTGTTGTTTTACCATGATTTTCTTATTTTACCATCACTAGTTTTTATATATGAAATGTCAGATATATGTTTATCAATTGCATCTACTTGTTTAGTGGGACTTGTTTAAGTAGCCCAAAAGCTACATGAAACATGGAATTAGGGTATGTGCAAAAGTAAGTGAACCCCCAGCTGCATTGGTTAAGTCAAGCAGGTAACAGACTTAGGTGAAACACATTTGGGTGCTTAATTAATCATTTAAGCAGACCAATGAAATTAGACATCCTTGGGAAAGGGTTTGGCCTGCACTAATTAAAAGAGAGAGGAAACCAACCAAACCACTGTGGTCCCATACAAATCAACAATGCCGAGAGCAAAGGTGATATCCGAGGACATGAAGAAGAGGGTAGTGACAGCCCATCAGTCTGGGGAGGGCTATAAGACTATCTCCAAAAGATTCCAGCTCCATCCATCCACTGTAAGACATATAATTTACAAATGGACGGCCTTCAACATGACAGCAACTCTGCCTAGAAGTGGACGCCCATCAAAACTATCACCCAGAAGCACCAGAAAAATAATACATCAGGTAAAGGCCAACCCACACATCACCTCTAGAGAGTTGCAGACCTCTCTGGTAGCATCTGGGACAAATGTGCATGCGTCTACAATCAGACGAAAATTGAATAGCCATGACATTCATGGGAGGGTTGCTAGAAGGAAGCCTCTGCTCTCAAAAAAGAACAAAACTGCCCGTTTCAACTTTGCCAGAGAGCACTTGGACAAACCAGAGGCCTTCTGGAAGTCCATTCTCTGGACAGATGAGTCCAAAATAGAATTATTTGGTCACAATCAAAACCGACATGTTTGGAGAAAAGCCAACACTGCATATGAAGAAAAGAACCTCCTCCCAACAGTGAAGCATGGTGGTGCAAATGTGAAGGTCTGGGGCTGCTTTTCTGCTTCTGGACCTGGATGACTCCATATTATCCAAGGAACCATGAATTCTCCGACATATCAACAAATTCTTGACCAGAATCTCCTGCCATCAGCCAGGGAGTTGAAGCTGGGACGAAAATGGATTGTGCAACAAGACAATGACCCAAAGCATTCCAGTAAAACTACAAAGGCATGGCTTCAGAGAAAGGGGATTCGTACTCTGGATTGGCCCAGTCAAAGTCCGGACCTTAATCCAATTGAAATGTTGTGGCGAGACCTGAAGAAGTTGGCACATACCAGATGTCCCTCCAACCTCTCTCAACTGGCTGAGTTCTGCAAGGAGGAGTGGGCAAAAATCCCCATAAGCAGATGCGAGTGACTGGTTAGTGGTTACAGAAGACGTTTGGTTGAAGTAATGGCTGCAAAAGGAGGAGCCACAAGCTACTAATACAAGGGTTCACATACTTTTGCACATGTTAAATTTTCAGTTTTTGTGAAATAAACCACCTTTGTTGAATTAAATAATGAAAATATATCACTTTTTGTGTGTGTGTCTATTATTTGGAAGGTGTGCTTTACAAATTGGGATTTGGATGTATGTGTAATAAGCTTATTTTAATGTTTTTTATAAAAACAGTGACCCTGTCTGGAGGGTTCACAAACTTTCAAGCGGCACTGTATGTCGCCATCTTACAATGCTGTGATTGCAATCATTCCCAAATCCTCTGTGAATAGTACACATGGCCACTGTAACTCTACTTAATAGTCACGCCCATATTTGCATATGAAACTGGTCATTGGTTTCTGTCGTTATGCCACTGTATTGTTTATAAGTGTGGGGGTACCTGCAGTCAGTTCAGACTGAAGAGGTCACTTAGATGAGTGATGAAATGTATCTGTCACCTGGATTATTGCGCATGCATCATGGTTTGTACTGTCTATTTTGTCTTGATAGATGCTCAGTAATCCAGGTAAGAAAATCAAAGAAGGTTGAATCATTTCATCTGGATACAACGTTTATCAACAGATACATATTGGTCAATAAACTTTGTATCCAGATGAAGTGATTCAACCTTCTTTGATGGTACGAACCACTTTTAAGTGGCCTTGCTAGCAGTTTTCATTCTACGAAGCAGTAACAGCATTTTAGCACGACGTAGATTGTGTCCTTTGCAGTGGGACCATTGCACATGTGTACATTATAGTGTTAACACAACATATTGTTCAGCCCTAATAGGAATTGTCTTATTTACTGGATTATCAGTAAACCTGTCATGTGCAGTGCATATGTCATACTAATGTTTTTTTCCACACAGTGGAAACCAAAGGTCAGGCCTTAGATCTCTATTAATTTCGTTCCGTGAACTAACCCTCATAATGTCTGCTTTGACACACTGCCGGGGAGAGATGTTCTCCACTTTATTGTGTTGCTCAGTTTTTACTTTTTCGTTCCTGATATTGCTATTTCTCATGGCTTCCAAACGTATGCATTCCCATTGTTTATTGAATGGTTCAAGCAAAAGAGATTTGTTTTCTCATGGTCATAATTTCTAATTGTGCTTTGAATAATTATGTTGCTTCTTCACTTTATTTGATAGTGGATGTATCTCTCTTGATTTGTCCTTTCTTCGGGTCTTTTCTGTACATGTTCTATCTCTAGAAATTAGCTTTGTCCTCGTCTACATATACTATGTTTATGTCTTTTCCTGTGTTTAGGTTTTCCTCTTCTTTTTTTTTGGGTGTTGATAAGTGTTACATGGCTTTCTGCAGCTTCCACATTACCACTGTTATGGATTCCTTTGTTTTTTTTTTCTTTTTGTCTGTCTTTTCTGCAGGAGTTTAACAAGTAATCTGCCCAATGTGAACCTACCAAATGTGAACCTCCAAATTCCCAAAGTACCAAATCTGCCAGTGCCAGTAGCAGGACTATCAGTTAACCTTCCACAAATGCCTAGCTTTTCTACCCCGTCATGGATGGCTGCTATTTATGACTCTGAGTGTGTATTCAACAAGTTCACCCTAGAATTTAATGCACAAGCAGAGACCGCCTTGGTATGAATATGCTGCTAGCTCAAAACCACTTAACATTGATAATGACTATGTTCACCCGTGACTGACGTGGCTCTCCAAAACATGGGTTACCACCTTGAATTGGGATTAAAAAAAATAAAATTACGAGTTACATTTTGTGTCAAAACGTTATTGATACCTTTCATGTTCATGCCAAGAGGTCTGTGTGAGGTGTTAGAGTAGGTGGAGTTGTGCTTCTGAAATGAGAGGCTGAACCCTCTCATTTATCTCAACATGCATGCTGTTGAGCTGAGGTGCACAGATACAGGCCAAGCCCAATCTGTTTCTCAGAGGCTATTTGGTGGGTTGCTATGCAGGTTGTGACCCCCTCACCCCCCCACCCCCATCCAGCCACCCCACCAACCCCGAAAACATTTGAAATTATTGGCCAAATCTTTTTTCTTTCTGCTCAAGGAGTGCCTCTCCAGCTTCATCTTACAGAATAGATATTTGCCGTGGTGATTTTTACAAGCAATCATTGCAAACCCTCGGATGTTTCTCTGGTCCGCCGTGCTTAAATCCCCAGCCTGTAGTCTTGATTTGGAGGGTTTTTCAGGACATCGGAGGGGATGGGATGGACAGTCTGTGCCGTCTCCATCAAGCTGCTAATCAGCTGGTGCACTGTTTGCTTTTTGCTCTGAAGCATCAAGTTCTTCATTGCATCTGGCGTTTAACACAATGGAGACCCCCTCGCTCCTGTGCATCTTTTTGTATCCCCCCCTTCCTTCCTCCATGTCCTCTCTGCATCCCTTCCCCTCTGAGCTCTATTTAGGAAGGCAGCCCCCCCCCACCCCCACCCCACAACGGTCTGCATGGTGTGTTTGACAGTTACTCCAGGGTCCCCACCAGCCTGGGGACATGGACGTTGAGAGAGGGCCTGTCATGGTGGTGGTGGGGTCTATCTGTGATTACGGAAAGCAATTTGGAAGTCCATTTCAAAACAGAGACGGGGCATGAATGCAGTTTTTACATGCCCTCCCTCACTTCTCCATTCCCCTTTCCTCTGTCTTAACACAGTGTAGTCGATGCTGTATCTGGAGTGACTTACCTGCATGTGCCCACTTCACACCAAGGTCAATAATCATACTCTACAGCATGGTTATTGATTTGTTACAAAAAACCCATTCTGCTTTTTTTTCCACCCATACACTGACCGTCTAAAAAAAGAAGAAAAAATTACCATGACCAAAAATTGTAAATGGTGTTGTGAGAGACATTTGGACGGACCAGTCAGTCAGTGTATGGTCAGAGATAAAATAGCTCTGTTGAGGTGTGGAGGAACACCATACTCCTCTGCCCCTATTCAACAAACCCCACTCCCCCCAACCTCGTCCCATTCTGCACCCACTCAGTTCAGCCGGGATGAGTTGAGTCGTGTCCTCTTACTTCTCTGTGTGTGTTTGGCTCGATGGCAGTAACGGCTCTGGGACGTCGGAGGACCTCTTCTGGAAGCTAGACGCCCTGCAGACGTTCATCAGAGACCTGCACTGGCCCGAAGAGGAGTTTGCCAAGCACCTAGAGAGCCGCATTAAGCTCATGTCCAGCGACATGATAGAGAACTGCGTCAAGCGGTGTGTCTGTCTGTGTGTGTGTGTGTGTGTGTGTGTGTGTGTGTGTGTGTGTGTGTGTTGGGGGCGGGGGGGGCACATTTTACCATGCCATATTGTGATTTCTCGCTCAGCAACGTTTTTAACTGTGTTGCAGCACAAGGATGGCGTTTGAGTCCAAGCTGGCGAAAAGCAGCAGGTCCACAGACTTTCGCATTTCCCCGACAATATGCACCATGTTCAATGTGATGGTGGACGCCAAGGACCAGTCAGCTAAACTGTGTGCGATGGAGATGGGCCAAGAGGTACACGCCTTGCCAAGAACACATGGCGAAAATATGTTCGTGTTTTGTATCGAGAAAATGAAGTTGACAAACTGACTTATGCTGTGCCATGCTCCCGTTTTCCAGAAGCAGTACCATTCTCAGATCGACGAATTAATTGAGGAAAGTGTGAAGGACATGATCCAGCTTCTGGTAGCAAAGGTATACTTTCTGATACTGCAGGAGTGCTTGTGATGTATTCACACATCCCACACACAGCAGCTCCAGGGAGTGGTGTCGAACCATCAAAAGTTGCAGTTTTATGATGTTTGTTTACTGCTATTTCTCAGTTTGTCGTCATTCTGGAGAGCGTCCTGGCCAAGATTTCCAGATATGATGAGGGCACTCTCTTCTCCTCCTTCCTCTCTTTCACGGTGAGATCAGACGCCTCTGTTTGCATCCTCACATGGGCTCAGTGTCCTTGACACATTTGGACACTTCTGTAGTACGAATGTAATGATGAATACGCCCTTCTATCACCTCTCAACCTGTGCGGTAACACTTTTCTTCTTCTTCTTTTTTTGTAAATGCAGGTAAAAGCTGCTTCAAAATATGTGGATGTACCGGTAAATATATTTCATTTACACCATCTGCATGTGTGTGTGTGTGTGTGTGTGTGTGTGTGTGTGTGTGTGTGTGTGTGTGTGGACCGCTGACGTGAGGGGTGATTAATGTCAATGCCCACCTTATTGCATGTTGAGAGAGAGAGAAAGAGAGAGAGGGAGTGAGCGAGCGAGAGAGAGGGAGAGAGAGAGGGAGCGAGAGAGAGAGAGAGAGAGAGAGAGAGAGAGAGAGGGAGGGAGGGAGAGAGCGTGAGAGAGAGCACATGTGGATGTTTAAACTCAGCTCTTTTAGATCATTTTTGATAATTCACTGTTGTCTTTGCTAGAATAATGTGTTCTAGTGTGTTTTAGCGCTACACCTTCAAGTTGAACCTGTGACCCTGAATGTTCTTGATCATGTAGTGGTGAACGCTGGCTCCTCTGAGCGCAGAGCCACCCATGTTGTCTGTTTATGCTGTTTTGCAGAAACCCGGGATGGACGTGGCTGACGGCTACGTGACCTTTGTGCGCCACTCTCAGGACATGCTGCGTGATAAGGTCAATGAGGAGGTGTATATAGAAAGGTTATTTGATGTAAGTAAAAATGCCATTACCTCCTCACCAAAAAGGGAGGGACTTTGCAGAATGTGGCAAAACAACAGAGCAGAGAGGGATAAGTCCCATTTTGAGGCCAGGGGTCGAACAGGCCCGGCTGGTTTTCGACTTCTTTTGACTTTTCCTTTGTCTCGCTCTGTCTCTTCTCTCTAAATCCTAGCTGCTGCCCTCTGTATTCTGGTGTGCATTGCACAGTGCTTTTGGACCTTTGCATATGAAGTCGCTATTGTTTAAAACCAAAGAGTCCACAAAAGCACCTTCAACAAGGATTATTTAAAGCAGTGCTCTCTGATCAATACCGGATTATGTGCAGAGGACAAATAGCGCTACTGCATATGAATGTTTCCATCTCTTTGGTTAACCACGTGCTTTGGGGGGGGGGGGGTCAACAAGTGAGTAGCTCCATCCTGCATCATTAAGTCAGCCACGTGGTGACACCGAGTCCCCTGCCCGTCCCGGACCGGCAGGATGCGCCGGGTATTTGCGGTTCACTCCATTGACGGGCCGTAAATGCTGGGTGCATGCTGCACCGCTGGACGGGCCGGGACTATTTTGGCAGCGCCGATGCGGGACGCCGGCATGCTGCATGCACACGGTCTAACGTGGGGGGGGGGGTTACGAGAGAGAGAGCACTGTCTTACACAACATAATCCTAACGGGATGCATTTGAAGTAATGTGTCCTTCATGTGTGAGTTGACCTACACATACTGCTGTGATGTGCCCGCCTCATATCGCTCAGAAGCAAATTGTGCAGACCTGTGTCTTCACAGGTGTGTGTGTGTGTGTGTGATGGCTTTGTGTGTTTGAGAGGTATGCCGTCCCCGTGTGGCAGTGGTTGTGTGTATTGTACGTTTTGAAAGGTACTGAAGCGTGTGTCGCAGGCCCACATGTTTGTGTGTTGGCTGTAGATTTTCAAGGGTGTGCACTCTTGTGCTTCAGTAAATATGATTTTGTGTGTTTTTGGGGTGATGTGCAACTCTGTTGTGTAGTGTGTTGGCTTTGAGCTCCACGTCGGTTGTCCCGTCTCCTTGTGTGCCATCAGTGCTCCTGTGTGGAGTGTCCTTATCTGTCCTCTGTGTGGTCACAAAGTGCATTGAACCCCACGCAGGACTTCCACGCTAAAACTGTTCTTAAAATGTCTCAAGATGTGAGTGTTTCAGTTCTTAATAGTAGTCCAGACATATTTCAGTTTCAGGACGTCTCGATGTTTTGTTTCTTTTCATAATTCCTATGCATCTCCATCCATCTACCTGCATGCATCTGGTAAAACAACAACTAAGTGTTGCACAGGCTCTACTGTATCTCTCTGTCTCTCGCAGATTTATTTCAAAACCTTTTTTATCTGCTCTCGATTTATTTATTTATTTGTGTTTACACCCCCCCCCGATTAATGCCATCCCTACTGCCCCCTCTATTTCAAAAGTGGCACTTATCTCGAAAATGTTGCGTTGTTTTCTCACATTATGTTCGATTGGCATGGTTTTTTGGAGTCAAATAATCTTCCTGTGTACATCTTCTAGCATGACCCTCCTCCTCAGAGCTCTGCCTCATATACGTAGCACATACAGCACCGCACCTCAGCCACCCGCCCGCCCACCCACCCACTCACCCACCTGCCAGGTCTGCATGCACTGCATGCTCAACTCGACTGTGACACGGACAGGCATCTGCACACCCTGCATATCTGGCCTCCAGCTGCAGCCGTCGAACCATCCACCTCATCTCGATCCAAACCCAAAACAAAATAATCTCAGAACCGAACCAGCGAGAGAACAGATGAGAAACCGTCCACTTTCAATTCGGAGCTAGAATCCCTGTTGCGTTCCTGCCAACTCGCATGTTCAAAGTTGACTTGTTTATTCCTGACACCGGCAGGGGATGCCAACCGTTTCCGTCACTTCTGTGTGCTGTTCTCTTATACTGTAATTTGAAATCGAAACCGTCTGGATGGACGCTCCACCTGTGCCAACAAAAAAAAAGGTTGTGGAAGAGTGTGAGAAAACAGCACACCGCCGCTCCCTGCCTGCTGATCATTTTACTCACTTTCATTCTGTTTTTACTTTTGCCAGTAAACCCCCCAAAACTGCACTCACTATACCCATACAGTCAAACGGTCCAGTGGCACCTGCAAAATAACAGTTTTAGGATTCAAATATCAAACATACGACGCTGAGACTGAGATTGACGTTTTCACTAATTCGCGGTGAGTGGATGCATTTAAAAACTTTTGCAGCACAGCTTTTACAAAACATCAATACATGGTAATGGCTTTTAGAAGAAAAAGATGAATCCGTTTAATTTTCTGACTTGACATCTCATTTATCAGTTATACACGTTTTTGTCCCCCTAATAGTCTTACATTGATTTAAGATAACTCTTTTTTTAGCAAGATGTTGATGGATTGAATTCCTTTAAAGGAACCTTTTTAACGCTTTAGTGGTCGATGCCTACACTTTACTGTTGAGTGTCAGACGGTGCTGGCACGTAAGCGACGGCGTGGGGAAGGAATAAGGGCGTTTGCGTATGACGTCCGAAGTACAGATGGAGGGCAGGAAGTGATTTTCTACATAAAAAAAGTGATTTTCTACATAGGAAGCACGATCACAACCCTTCGAAATGCCTATGTTTGGCGTCATTAACTGAGAAACCAAAAGGAGTTTTACTGAGTACCGGAAGTTGTTGTTAATGGGGGGGTGGGGGAGGGGGCAATAAATTGGCCGGAAAAAACGGCTTGCGAACCCTCGTCTGGGGTCGGGAGGAGCGGGGTCGGATAACGCGCGTGCGTGCAGGGACCACTTCGTCAAATAAATAAAAAACCACGCTTCATAACATAAGGATCATGTCCAACACGTCTTACTTTCTGTTTCTACCTTTCGCTTATAATATCGTCTAAGCTAGCACAGTCCGGGCTAAACTAGCTCCACCTCGTCCATTCCGCTTTTCACTTCCTGCCCTCCGTCTGAATCTCGCGCGTCGTCAGAATCACGTGACTGCAAACGAGCCTCTTATCGAGGGAAACGCAAAGGCCCCCCAAAACTGAAGTTCTCTAAATTAGTTTCCCCAGGCGGCAGCAAGAGTTAAACCAGGTCTGGACTAATGAGCACCTAACAGCCTTGGTTGAAGGTGCAGGGCAACAGCAATCACCTTTGAGCTTTTTTCTCCTTTTTTATTATTATTATTAAATTGGGTTTTAATTCTCAAGTTTCGCATTTTGTGAATACATTTCCACAGTAACACCGCTTTACTTTGTCTTGGTTACTTCCTTAAAAATAAAATAAAAAAAACTGATTGGAGCTTGGTCCTCAGCCCAGAGTTGAACCAGATGGAACCTGAGCCTCGCTACATACATCTGGACCTGGGTCGGGCTGACCACGCCGAGCCAGATAACCTCAGTGTTGTTTTAGTTCGCCCGCCTGGTGTCGTCAGAGCCGGGCCACATGTGCTAGTCTGTGCTGGGGATGCGTGCGAGTGTGTGTTTTGCTGGAGAGCGTTGTGTTTGTGTGTTTCAGCAATGGTACACCGCCACCATGAACCTGCTGGGGACCTGGCTGACTGAGCGCATGGACCAGCAGCTCCACGTCTACCAGCTGAAAATCCTCATCAGGATCGCAAAGGTGACGTGAAGGCTCACACAAAAAGGCCAACATGCCCTCCTTCATTTGACTTGGCTATGAATCTGGTGGATTTGAATTTGCCTTATCGACTGGTGATCGAGAGACAGGCGATCGTCTAGTCGAGCCTTAAGCCATGCCGTATTTCCGGTCGGAAAAATACATCGCGAGCGAGGAGAATTTGAGAGCGCGAACAGATGAGAGCTCGAGCGAGCGCTCGATTCACGACGCCCTACATTACTTCCGGGTGCTTGTGACGTGCGTTACGAACGTTACAGGCAGCGGCTTTTCTTAGTGTGCTCTTTAGCGCTACTGGTGGTCAAAAACTCCATTGGATACCTTTAGGTTGGCATAACGTTGTTCCTGAACATCAAAATATGCAATCTCAATTATTGGTTTCGTATGTTGGCGATTTAAAAAAAAAGAAGAAGTATTTGCCACTTCTCAAGTTAACTTCTCCTATGCTTTTATGGACAGTTTCTACCAGCTTCAGCTGTTGAAGTGATGTTGAAGTTAGGTGGAGCCTTTGGGTTGTGTCGTTAACTGGCCATGATGCAAGTGCAAATAGTCACAGAACATCTTCAACAGTTGCTCCGTGCAACCCAGACGATCCAGAGTGGGGGGGGGGGGGGTTCGCTCTCTCTCTCTCGCAAGTCACTTCCATTGCACAAAGTGGATTCTGCCAATATATATAATAACGAGTCCCATCACTCATGTTTTGGCGTCTAATTAGTTATTTGTGCTTTCTCTGTCCCTCTACGTAGCTTCATTGAATATGTAAAATGTCTCCCAGCATGCTAGCAAGCCAAGTTCTGCTCGGTTTGCTTCCCTTGCAACAAAAATTGCTCATTCAAGTGTGCTATTAGTATACTTATAAACTAAACGTTTAAACTAAAAATCAGTGAGTGTACTTTCAGATTTCTTTTTAAGTACTTATCAGAGATTTACTAAACAACATTATACTTAAGTATACTTACAAGTAAACAATATTACTACTACTGCTACTTTCGGCTGCTCCCGTTAGGGGTCGCCACAGCAGATCATCTGTTTCCATCTCTTCCTGTCCTCTGCATCGTCCTCCGTCACACCAGCCACATGCATGTCCTCCCTCACCACATCCATAAACCTCCTCTTTGGCCTTCCTCTTTTCCTCTTGCCTGGCAGCTCCATATTCAGCATCCTTCTCCCAATGTACCCAGCATCTCTCCTCCACACATGTCCAAGCCATCTCAATCTTGTCTCTCTTGCTTTGTCTCCAACCCGTCCAACCTGAGCTGTCCCTCTAATATACTTACAAGTATACTACTAGTACATATACTTGAACTTTACTTGAACTTGAACTTTATTTAATAAAATAAACTTCAAGAATACTATTTTTTGCAAGGGTTACCATCAGGAATGGAGTCTTCGGAAGTGGATGTGGAGATTTGGACCAATCAGATCGATTCACACAAGAATCAGCAAGGCAGTTGGTCTCATAAGCGATCTATCCATCTGCTTTCAAATTCACACGGTGAAATAACAGAGAGAGAGACATTTGATTTTAACAAAACGAGTGATGGGGCTCATTATTTAATATATTGGCAGAATCTGCTTTAGTTGTGTTATGTGTTAGAAGTGGGACATAGAGACCTGCTTCACTGTAAAATGGAAGTGAACAGAGAGAGAACAAAACCCAATATACCAGATTCACCATCTGGGCTGCATAAAGCAACTACTGAAGATATTTCTCAGTTATTTGGACTTACATCATGGCCAGGTGACCACTCAACCTGAGGCTCTACCAAACTTCAACACCGCTTTTAAAGCCAACAACTAAGAAGGCTGATTTGTTTATTTGCATGTTGTGAGGAGTGTGCTGACACAACTTTCCACCTGTAGAAAAAGTACCGGGACTTCCGCCTGCAGGGTGTGCTGGACTCCACCCTGAACAGTAAGATGTACGAAACGGTGCGCAACAGACTCACCCTGGAGGAGGCCACCGCCTCAGTGAGGGAGGGAGGCATGCAGGGCATCTCCATGAAGGACAGCGACGAAGAGGACGAAGAGGACGACTAGAGCGCCCGCACTGACACCCCGTCCCCGACCCCCACCTACCCTTTGACCTCCCCCCCTCTCCATCCCTCATATCCCTAAGCCCCCTTAGCCTACACCCCCAACCCTCCCCCACCCCCTGCCTCACTTTTGACTTTAGCCTGGTAACCGATGCATGTACCAACTCTGTTACTCAGATAGCCACTCTAGGACCTCTCTGTCAGCTCGAAATGCCTATGAAAGAACTATTAACTATAAAAATAGTACTTATACTGAGGAAAGTTGGGGAAAAAAATTGGAAAAAATAACCATGATTGACAGTTTAGCTGTGTCATGATAAAGATAGCACCTGTCTTTAAACTCATTTATTTTTAAATTCATTTCTGTGTTACTAAGCAATATGGAGTACCATTTGTTTGACAATGTCGAGTGAGATAAATTAGGTGTGTCCCTGTCCAATGCAAAACCTATATGGCGCTTTTTTTGTCGTATTCTACATTCATTAATGGTACGTTGTCGTGATGATGAGTGTATGGACCCTTTCCTTTGTCTCGTCTGTTTTTAAGTGAACGCCAACTGCTTCAAAACTGAAAATAAAACCTCTCTGTACCTTTTGAGTTCCACGGCTGTTATAGATTTAACGTGTTTTCCTCGTCCGCTTCACTGTTCTTAACATCGACAGTAAGGTCGAGACCTGCGTTTTTAACCGTGCGTCGACGCTATGTGCTCTCATCTCTCACAGAGTAGCCAGGGCCCAGCCGGAGCCGTGGACTACAACGAATGGGTCTTCTAGAGATGCAATATTCTCATAGCCTCCATTTTGATAACTTGGGAGAATCTATTTTTGTTTTAACATTAAAAAAAAAAAAAGAGAGAAAAAGGCCTCGAGACGGGCCCTATTTTAATTGAGTTGCACTTTTACAGAGATAAAGAGCTGAACTAATCTTTTCTTTTTTTATTTAAAAGGGAAAAAAAAATAAAACAAAACAAAAGTTGGTCCGTCTTTGTTCCGTAACTGTGTAGGATGAAATGTGTGGCGTTTGTTTAGGTCTCACTGTTGTTTTGTATGTATATATATATAATGCTGTACATTGCATTCTGAGCCATTGCTGCATGCCCGTGGGTTCGCACCCTCTCCAACCCGCTCTTTGTTTTATGTGTGAATTAGCTGGTGGACTCATTCTTGCTTTTTGCCTTATGAAAGCCAACAGTTGTAATATGCAAGAGCTGTGGCCTCCAAATAAAATTACTGTACATGTGTGTCTTCTGTCCTGTACTTCCATGGAGACAGCAGAGAGCGACAGCCCCCACGGGGTTTCCTTTTACCCGAAATCAACCCAAGTTCTAGCTTAATAGAACACCAGAAGGGGCGTCCGGGTGGAGCGGTGGTCTATTCCGTTGCCTACCAACACGAGTATCGCAGGTTCGAATCCCCGTGTTACCCTCCGGCTTGGTCCAGATAGCATCCGGATGTGGGCCACCTCAGGCTGTGATGCGGCACTGATGGCCTTCTTATGGCCCTGACAAAATGGAAGTGAGCATGAAGTGGCCCACATGTATTATAGCAAATATGCCAAATCACATGTGGGCCTTTTTTGGCAAAGATGTGGTGCTCTCGGCAACATGTGACCCTGAAGTGGCCCGTGTGGTAAATGGTGAATATGGCCCAAATATCACAAAACAAATATGGGTCACCTTTGGCAAATATGTGGCACATGCGGCATTGCTATGGCTTGGTTCTGGCCCAGATCCGGTAAACAGGAGCGGACCACCCAAGTGCCATCATTCCACGTGGTATGTGGGCCGGATGAAAGGGTCGGGTGTGGGACGGGTCCAGGCCACAGCAACTTTGCTATCTGGGTACAGAGGCAATTGGCCGTGTCTGCGGGTGGGAATATGGCTGTGTCCTGGTCGGGGCACCTGTCCAGAGGGAGGGGGGGACTGGGGGGAATAGCATGATCCTCCCACACGCCCCCCCACTGTCAGGTGAAAAGAAGCGGCTGGTGACGTCTACAGCCCTTCCCGGATCGGCGGGGGGGTGGAGCAGCGACCTGGACGGCTTGGAAGAGTGGGGTAATTGTGCCAAGTATAATTGGGGAGAAAAAGGGGGAAACAAAATCCACAATAAATAAATAACACCAGAATGCAGTACATCAAAACTCATACTTTATTTTATGTATAGCAATACAGTTTACGTATTAAATAACACTATTACACTATTATAGTATATCACAGCATCATAGTGATACAAAACCATGATACTATCATATAAACATGAAATCAGATAAATGGACAAAACCATTTCATTATTCGTTTTCAAGTTACAAAATAGACAAACTGTGAACCTTGCTGTAATGGGTAAAGGTAAACATACCGGCTCACCGACTCTCTTCCATCATGGGAATGTGAGGAAAACCCGTCGGCTACACCAGCCGACCGCGGAGACCCGGGGCCACCACGCGTCCCACAAAAATCACAACCTACTATAAGGGCCACTTTACAAACCAAATTTTTGTATGAAAATATAAAAAATCTATGAGCACAAAAAAGAGTTTGAAAGTGAAGTGGTTTGTTCGTGACGTAAAATGTGTACATGTCTTCAACAAAAAAACAAAAAAAAAGCAAAGCGCTCTGACTTCACAGGGGGGACATGACACGGCGGACAAGAGCAGGACGCAACCGAGCGAGAAAAAGTTCAGCAGCAAAGCAAACGCAATAAAAACTGTCGATGCAAAGAAAGGTGCGTGTGGTTGAGCTCAGCTAAAAATGGTCAGAAATCTGCACTGACCTCCAAATGTTGGAGAGTTTTAACTTAACCTAGCAACCTCCTCTGGGGCAGAGAAGTGGGCTTAAACGGGAGAGACGGCAGATGTGTTGTGTGTCTGTCTCCAGATGGAGCTTCACGGCGGAGAAGGAGGGATACTCATACAGCAAAACAGGGCACAAACACACAGACAGCATATAGTCCCGGTTAAAATAAATCTAAATACACATCATATTTGACCAATGTGAGGAAAGCGTACTGTAGCCAGATTATAATCTGACCATAATCTGTCAGATTATAATCTGATTATAATCCGACTATAATCTGACGTTAATCTGCCAGATTATAATCTGACTATAATCTGTCAAATCTGACTATAATCTGACTATAATCATTATTAACGGTTAGTTCCTGAGGCAGAAACTTCCTTACTTCAATGTTTTTACACCCACGAGCTTGTGAAAACGAAGAAACGGCGGCAGAAAAAAAAAGCGATTTTGTCGATTTTAGGACAAGACTGTTGGCGTGCTGCAACTTGGAACCACATCTTTGGTTAAGAAACGATGTTTTGCGTGAGAGCGAGGGCCGAACCTGTTACGCGAGGTGATGTGTAAAGGCTGTGTTTTTGACAAAGCTGCGGAAAAGAAAAAGTGAAAGTAACTCCCCCGGCTCGTCATCAGACGCTGTAGCCGCTCCACAATGATGGATGCAAGGCCAGCGGGACGAACGGGGGTTAATTACTCAAAAACATTGGTGGACTAATAAGGATATAATATATATTACAAAACGTTATAAATCCTTGTAGAAAGCAATAAATGGTTCACATTATACTGTGGATTTTAACACCCCCTTCAACGTAAGAGTCTGTGAGTAAATTCCGTAAAACATCGGTGAGATAACTGAACAATAAATGAATTAGGCAAGTGACGGTGTCTCTTGGCGGATAAAAGCGTCGGCTATATGGCGGGTGGCGTGGAATAAGTTAGTCTGAGAAGGAGACGGTGCGGTACAAGCATGCATGCTGGGCCAGGCTGTCGCGTGCCGCTGCCTTGGTTCGTTTTTCAGACCTTCACGGAGGAGTTCACCATCAGCCCGACAGGGTGTCCGTCCGCACGCCGAGGTTTCGCTCGACGCGGTCCTGGCATCCGAAGCATGATCGTTCGGCCCAGCCAGGCCTCAGCCGTGTGGAGTCGAACTTACTGGGTTTAGGCAGTAACACTGATACTATAGTGCAAACCGGACAGAGCTGCTTCTTCCTCACGTCAACTTAAAATACAGGTGCAAACGCTCAGCAGGATAACATTTAAGACAAAAAGGGAAGAAAAAAAAAAGACAAAAAATAAATATCAAAAAACCTTTATCAATGTAAAAAAGTAATAAGGTTATCCGTTTAACCCAGAGTCTGGCAGAAAAGGCCTCACGTAAATTTTCCAAAGTTTCTCAGGTTTCTATAAATTAAGTGCCAGGTTTGAGGAAAGAGCCGCGTCACACCAGCGACTCCATGCTCTCTGCCGGGTCCGGCTCGTCCACTATGACCACCAGGCCGTTGGTGTCCGTGTGCGCGGGACTCAGCCCGCACTCCCTGGAGCTGACGAGGCTCAGCATGGCCTTGTAAAGGTACTGGTACTGCTCCTGCACAGAAACACAAGACGGACATGGGCGGCACGTCAACATTTCCAAACGCCGCCTTCCAGAACGACGGGGGGGCGTTACCGTCGACGCCCCGAGCGCCGACAGACAACCGTGAGTGGGGGAGGGGGGTGAACGGGAACTCACTATATCGGTGAAGACGCCCGGTCTCATGAGGTTGATCATTTTGGCCACTTGGTAGATGTCCACCGCCCCCTCGCTCTCCAGCTGCTGGGACAGGGTGGTGAGGGCGCACAGCATCCCCGCTGACACCGCTCCATACCTGCGAGGGAAACAGGCCGAGATGTGATTTGCCCGACTTGAACGCCGATCCCAACTCTCTGATGTCAACAGACTGGACGTGACGGCGGCGTGTACGACTTTCTCGGTCTGATTCACGTGCAACGTGCAGCCGAGCGGAGGGACTGAACCAACTCGCACGCTGACCGACCATTTCCGGGCGGTTCGTGTTAGCCATTACAGATGCAGGTCTAGGGTTTGAGCCGGCAGTTCGACGGACAGCATGAGGCGGATATCTTGACGGGATGGAGCAATGGCTGAGTTGAAGTGTGTAAACACTCATAAAATCTAAAAATGCACCCTGCGGATGAGTGATCCGACAGGTTATCCTTTATTCTGTTTGGGCCCTGAAGCTGGTTTCCCGGCTTCCCACATCCTGAATGAACCCCCCCCCCTCCCCTCCCCAATGTGGGATTCATTTTACTGGTGCCAATTAATTCCTTACGGAGCATGAAAAGTGCCAACATCTACAAAGCCATGCTGAATGAAAACGTTCATCCAAATATGGCAGCATTTCTAACCCGACGCAACGGGGACCTCAGAAAACGACAGCGCCCCCCCCACCCAAGGCGCACAAATGTTGACTGAGCCGTTTGATGAGCACGACGTGGAGAGCGAAATAATCAGGGAGAGAAATCTGAGCCAGTGTATTGCCACCACAAAAGTGAAGAAAATGACAACTGACAGATTTCACAAACGAAAGAAATAATGGTCACGCGGTTGTTCGAAGTCCAGGCGTGTGCAGGAGCTACATGTCGAGGTACACTGAGCACGGTTTAGACCTGGTCGTGAGGGCCCTACGAGGACTTTTTACCTCGGCAGTTACCGGTAGATGCTTATAAACACCCGCCGGGCTGCCTTATGCAGAAGAGGAGGCAGGACAACACAGGTGTGTAAGGTTTACACACACACACACACACACACACACTTACTCGTCATGCACTATGGTGGGACCATCTCGAGTCATGGCCTCCTCCTTGATGACATTGATGAGCTCGAAGGTGCTGCTGAGAGGAGCATCTGGGTTGGGCCATTTTGGACACTGGAAATGTCTTACCTCCAGGACGTAGTCATCCTGTCACACACGGGACGGGCGTCGTTATGCACAGTGCGAGTACAGCACAGACACACACCAGAGTACAAACAAGAGTAGTTCTTGAGCTGTGAGGTCATGTACGACGTGCCATACGAATCAAACCCCGAAGTCGGGAACCAGCGTACCTGCGTGGCCTCGAGGATGAAGTCGTGGAGGATGATTTGCTCTTCGTTAGAGAGGCACAGTCTGTCCTTGCTGATGAGTGTGACGGTAAAGGCGATGCAGTTCATGGCCTCCTCCCGGCTCGGCCAGTAAACAAATTCATCCTCAGCCTACAGATGAACAGCGATGAATGACAAGTCAGACAGTTTATAACTTTCACCCCCAACCCCTTTTTCTCCCCAATTGTCCCCAGCCAATTATCCCACCCTTCCAAGCCATCTTAGTCGCTGCTCCACCCCCTTTGCTGATCCCGGGAGGGCTGCAGACTACCACGTCTCCTCCGATACATGTGGAGTCGCCAGCCGCTTCTTTTCACCTGACACTGAGGAGTTTCACCAGTGGGACGTAGCGCGTGGGAGGATCACGCTATTCCCCCCCCCAGTCCCCCGAACAGGCGCCCCGACCAACCAGAGGAGGTGCTAGTGAAGCGACCAGGACACATACCCACATCCGGCTTCCCACCCACAGACACGGCCAATTGTGTCTGTAGGGACGCCCGACCAAGCCGGAGGAAACATGGGGATTTGAACCGACGATCCCCATGTTGGTAAGCAATGGAATAGACCGCTACGGTACCCGGACACTCCCAACTTTCATAATCCAGTGTTCCTGAATACACTGTTTTTGTGAACATATATCCATCCATCCATTATCCAAACCGCTTATCCTGCTCTCAGGGTCACAGTGCTGCTGGAGCCTATCCCAGCAGTCACCGGGCGGCAGGTGGGGAGACACCCTGGACAGGCCGCCAGGCCATCACAGGGTCCACACACAAATTCACACCTAGGGACAGTTTAGTATGGCTGATTCACCTGACCTGCATGTCTTTGGACTGTGGGAGGAAACCCACGCAGACACGGGGAGAACATGCAAACCCCACACAGAGGGCGACCTGGGATGACCCCCAAGGTTGGACAACCCCAGGGTTCGCACCCACGACCCTCTTGCTGTGAGGCGATCGTGCCAACCACTGCGTCACCGTGCCACCCGAACATATATCACATTTCATCATGCTGATATGTGTAAGTCAGAGCGTCTTCTAATGAAATTAAACTGGACGACATTCTCACTGGATGGAGGTAAAGAACAGTTACAACACAGAAACGTGAGGAAAGTGAAAAAGGCAACACTTCATTTCCGTGTAACTCACCAGGCCGTTGTTGTCGGGCAGCATGACGATGATCTGGGCATTATGGTCCCAAATCATTCTCCAAAAGTCTGTGGTGGTGTGGGGCAAAGGATGCTGGGTAATGATAAACTCATTACTCCTGTAGTAGCCCTGGGACGAGAGAGGTCAGCCGTTAACATCTTGATAACTACAGTGCTAAATGGCTTCAGAGGCTGACAGATAACTCCTTATTTTCGAAGAACTCAGTATTAGAAATTGTCGGACTGTTCCTTTAAAAGATAAAAAAAGCCATTCGGTTAATATTAACAAATTGATGAGCGTTAACACACATGGCTCAAACTATTATACTGTACCATGATGTAGGATGCGTTGATATAATCTGTCCCTTTCATGCCGGGGAGGGGGGCGAGCCCCACCCGGGCTCGCTCGGCTGAAGGGAGGACAGAGAGAGATAAAACGAATTTGCAATCACACTCCAAGCCCTCCATAATATTGTACAGCCTAATAACGCATACAATCATTACCCAGTCTCTCTTGTTGCCATGGCAACACCTACCTCCTATCTCCCGCCAGCATACAGTGAACATATAGAATGATGAATGCATAGGATTACTAAAATAGATTCTAATTTTGGAACGTGAAATGAGTTTAATCATTTATCCTCCACAGGAAGTAGAAACTTGTGGTACCGCATTAGCAAATGTCACCGTCCCGATTCTCACAGACCTTTTTTTTTTTTTGGTTACACGAAAAAAGACGAAGGGAAGAGAGCAACGTCATAGGGAAATGTATAATTACGACGACCCTCACCGGGAACCACTGAAGAGTTGCGGTTCTTCTCCTTGTTGCAGTCCTTCTGGGCGCTGAAGCACTCGGCGAAGCGCATGTTGCACTGGGTCAGAAGCTGGTTGTGATGGGACAAAACAAGGCGACAGGCTCAGGAGGAGCGAAACACCGGTTCGCAACTCCATTATGAAATTAAGACTTGAAAACCAATGCCAAATTATGTTGCACATGAAATATTAACTGCTTCCTCCAGCGGGTTTACACCTGAGACTCGCCTACGAACCCTTTACATTAATAATATACATGAAGTCTAAAGCGAAGTGACATTCACAACCCCAAAATCAAAGGCCCTATATCCGATTAACAATATTTGGGACCAATTAGCCGGTCTCCCCCGCTATTTAAAAAGATGGGGCGTGATGAAAAATTCATCAGGCCTTGCGTAACGAGTCAGCGGGGCTGACAGGCACGACTTTATTAAAGCCAACATCTGAGAAACTCCGAAGCCATTCCTACCCCGGATAACCACCGCTCCTTAGCATGCCGCTAACAAGTGCTGGATCGAGTGACGTTTGAGGGGGTACCTCACAGATGGTGACAGAAGATGAGACCGTAGCTTGGCAAGTCAAGACCACCCCCGGAGCTTCAACTCACCCTAAACTGCTTCTCCAAGTGTGTGCAGCCTGCCAAACTGGGTGTGAGGATGCTGTTGACATAACCATGGAGCTTGCAGGCAGGCACCTCTGTCTCTCGACTCAGAATGGCCTCCATCAAGGCATCGTGGATGAAAACATATTGCTCCTACAAATGACAGAGGAAAAAAAAAAAAACAACAACAACAACAGAGAAACAGCTTTACCAGAAAATGACAAAAAGATGTCACAAAGCCCTGTAAATGAAAATGTGCAGAAAAAAAACGGAGACAAAATTCCCTAACCGCCTGAAATAAGCAATGAAAGGCTATTTCATCTTAAAAGCCGTTATAGACTGTCAGATTACTGTGACGCCGCTCTAGAGCCAGCACCTGACAAAACAGTCGATTAAACAGCGAGCACACGAAAATACAGACACAGAAAGCTGCCACGGGCAAATACGGTTTTTATAGTTTAGTATAGACTGTGTTATAAATACTACAAAGGAGGGATCAAGAAAAAAGAAAAAAGAAATGCACTGAGCCTTGCAACCAACATATCATAAAAAACAGTTGTTTTTTTTTTGTCCCAGAAATATATACACAAACAAAGCAAGGATACTCACTCGAGCGAAGGAAACACCTTGTGTCTCTGTGGTAAAATTCGAAGGCCCACCATTATAACTGAGTGGGTCATAAACCGAAGGCAGTCAGTGTGTGTTGTGTTGTTGCAATGCAAAAAACATTTTCTTTTTTTTTGCATTGCATTAAACGTATCTGTCGATTGTTATTTTTGTGTTCCTTGGAAACTGTTTCTTTTAACCGAAGTGAAATGATGAGATTCCACTACCACCTGAAGTGGTGAACTCAAGCGTCTTACCTCCGTCTGGACTAGGTAGTTGCGTTGTGTGCGGATATGCTTGAGGAAACCCAGGACATTGACTGTGCTTTTGTCCTTGATTTGTTGCAGCATGCTGTCGATGACAACGTAAGTGCCCGTCCGTCCAACCCCTGCACTGAAGAGCAGAGCACAGGGTGAGCAACATCGTTTGAGGCCTGCAGGGGGAGCTGTTACCCAAGCTAGCAATGCTGGTCTGACTAGGATCTCATTTTTCAGACCTAGGTGCTGAGTGATATATAGTCTACCTGCAGTGCACTACGACGGGGCCCATGTCTGGGGTACGCGCAGCTGATGAGCGGTTGATGAAGGTGAAGACGGGGAGGGTGTACTCTGGAACGCCCATGTCAGGCCACTGGGTGTAGTGATACTGGACCACCACGCGCTCGTTCAGCTTCCCCTTAGAGTTCCCCTTCTGACCCTGAAGCACAGAAGCAAACAAAGCTTTGAGCGAGACTGAATTAAACATACTCGGTTTACAGACGAGGACATTGGGTTAAAATGAAAACGACGACAACAGTGACATCGTAACTCTCGTTTACCTTTTTCACTTTCGTGTTGCGTATGAGGAAATGCCGCAGCGTGTAGCAGGCGTGCACTTTGGTGCTTTTCAGTGTCACCACAATGTTTCCATACTGCTCGCAGTTCTCACCGGGCCAGTACTGGTCACACTTCCTCTGGTGGGGACGACAATCACAACCAATATAAACGGTGCTCGGCCCCCATTGGACCGTCTCTGAGGTGGTGTGCTTGGTCATGTGTAAGGGTTTTTATCTCATATTTTCCCTCTTTTAGAATAGTGGACATGGACCTACCCTTCCTTTCTCCACAAGGTTGGTGATCATGACAATGATGCCGGTGTTTTGCTCCCACACCATCCTCCAAAAGTCCTCAAAGGTAGATTTGAGAGGACCTTGGGCAGCGATATAGGCTTTGGGCTTGTTGTAACCCTGAAGAAGGGGAGAGGAGAGCCTTTACTCCCGAGAAACAATCGATATCATACTGATTAACATCTTTTCCACATAAACCCACACAAGTTGTGGGAAAGGAAGAAACTTCTAAACTCCACAGGTCCTGGGGTCTATGTGTTAAAGATGACTCATGGGAAAGCAACACTACGAAGGAGCCAACGTTTCACACTGTCCACAAGTAAAAAATAAGAAACAGATTTCTGACTTTTCCAACGGTCTTCTTTATTTTGGAAGCTGAATTACTGTTAGATAAGTTGTAGGTGTGCCTAACGTTAGAGTGACTGAAGCACTGACAATTTCTCAGAGACTTCTCAATTTCCCGCTGAACCTAGCTAAATGAGGCGTTCCGGGATCAACAAGACTTACGTCCACGAAGTTGGCGTTGATGTAGTCACTGTGTTTGGCGTCTTTCCCTGGCAGGGCTCTTAATTTCACTCGACTATGGTCATCTGACAAAGGCAATATTGTTTGACACGTCAACCGTGTTCGCCAGTTACGGGACAAACTACTGGAATACATGATGGACTTAGTAACAACAACACATGCAGCACTATGATAAACTCATTACGGGGGAAACCAGTTCACTCACAGGCTACTATGTTGATGTATCTGTTTTTGTGCTTGTTGTCCAAGTGATTGGAATGCTCGGCTGTGATTTTCAGGTCTGCTGTACAGCGCTGGACCTCCTGTGGAGGGAGGGGGAGAGGGAGAGGGAGAGGGAGAGGGAGAGGAGAGAGAGAGAGAGAGAGAGAGAGAGAGAGAGAGAGAGAGAGAGAGAGAGAGAGAGAGAGAGAGAGAGAGGGAGAGAGGGGGAGGTTATGGTGTGTTGAGTTGAGATCTGAATAAAGAAACTCTCTGAGGCTGCCCTTAACTCAAGCTAGTACTTTCAATGGATTTGTTTATTTTTATTTACCCAACAAGGTATTTATTTATTTATTTTTGGGGCGATGCCTGAGGGGGAAAATTCACTTTCCATACAAGGAGGTCAATGTCAGCCACGGCCCGGTACACCTGGTACTGTCGGGTATCCAGTGCCTTGTTCAAGGACACCTCGTCGGGCTAGTCTCACTGGGACTGAATGTAGACGGACGGCTGAAGGGCAGTCCTCACTCCTCACCTGTGCCAAACTGTTGCCTCAAGTAAGTAGTCTATGACAAACTGTCGAAACAGTTTTTCATCATTAGATGAAATTGTAAATATGAATGTTGTGTATGATTCATGTACATGCTTCCCGCTAGATGAGCCTGACCTGAAACAAGTTCCTCAACATGGCAGCGATGCAACATGGTGAGTCGTGGTGGCTAGACTATCCAGCTTATCAGTCGCTACACAGTTTTAATTGAGCTCTTCCCTTTATAATCTTGCTCCCTTCTCCTCCACCTCAGTCTGCTCAACAGAATTAGCAGAGTATACAAAAGATTACTTCATACCAATGGAAAGACAAATACTCCCCTCTTATTATTTGGACATGGACTGGATAGTTATGGCAGAAGCAGGTGTAACCGGCAAAAAACACGTTTTTTGAACGGGATAAACTTGGAAATCGGCAACACATTTTATTCTGTTTTTTTGTAATGTCTGTCAGGGCTTCCACCAGAACGTCGCTTGAATGAATTGAGCTGCACCCCTGGTACACCGTGTGAAATCGTGGGGGCATAAAAGCATTTTAAATGGGAAAAAAAAGAAAAACTATACAAGATAATAAAAAATAACGTAAAATGTAATAATCAAGAGGTTTCGGGCAGGCAGATGTCATATTTGTGTGACTTAGACAAGATAAAATGGTGTACCCAGGGCAGTGAAGCTGCCGTGTTGAACTGTGTCCCTGGTGCACCATGTGAACTTAGTATTGGGTTGGCCCACTGGCAAATTAGCATTATTTTAAACAAAAACATGTCCAGTATGTTCATTAAACGCTATGCACAGCAGGTGTTTCTGGTAGTGTTTTAATATCGTGCCTGCTCTTACTAATAACATGAATGTCTGGAGTATTTTCTTTGCAGTCTTGAGGAGTGAATGAGACCAGAATGAGTGAATTAGATGCTTTGGTTGTTGAGCCTTCATGACTTATTGATATCTCCTTGCAGCTTGGACATGGTTATACTATTTTGTGCTTGTGTGTATTTATATGTATTTACAAGCAGGCTTCAGATAGCCCTCCTATCTTACGTTTGCAGAGTACTGGGTGGTATAATGGACCCCTTTGACAAGTCTTAGACTTTGGTCAAAAGTTTCCGTCAGTACGTCAAAGGGATTTAGCCCATCTCGTGCATCTGTTGCAGGGTATAGAAAGTGTCAAACAACTTCCTGGCCGAAGCCCCGAAAGGCAATATAAGAAATAAAAATGCTACCGACATCTAAGTTTGTCTCGTTCGAATAGCTCACCATCTTGTTTGAATAAGATAAATTTCAAAATTGGCGGCACATTTTTTCCCCACCTTGCCTTTCAGGGCCTCTGTATAAAACATATGTCTAAAATGTAATTTCTGACTCTTTCTGCAAGCACATGTATGGTGTCCTCTCACCATGTTCCATCACTAGTACACATGTATGGTGTCCTCTCACCATGCTGCAGCACTGATCACTAGTACACATGTATGGTGTCCTCTCACCATGCTCCAGCACTGATCACTAATACACATGTATGGTGTCCTCTCACCATGCTGCAGCATTAGTACACATGTATGGTGTCCTCTCACCATGCTCCAGCACCGATCACTAATACACATGTATGGTGTCCTCTCACCATGCTGCAGCACTGATCACAAGTACACATGTATGGTGTCCTCTCACCATGCTCCAGCACTAGTACACATGTATGGTGTCCTCTCACCATGCTCCAGCACTAGTACACATGTATGGTGTCCTCTAGCCATGCTCCAGCACTGATCATTAGCACAGAGAGCAGGGTCTGTATGCAACGTGTACCTCAAATTCCTCAGAGAAGCCACGCAGGTTGCTGGAGTACAGCTCCGTGATGTGTTTAACAAACTGCCTGACGGGAATGGCCTCCATGTCATCTGCTTGAGAGAGACACAATGTTAGAAAGTGGCTAGTGTTTGTGTGTGTGTGTGTATGCAGTGGTGTGTATTTATCAGGGGCAGTGTCTGTAGCCTTGTAGCCTTCATATGTTAAGAGAACTACTGTGTGTGTGTGTGCGTGCGTATTGTGTTCATACGTGTGTGTGTGTGTGTGTTATGTGTCAACAATACACAAGAAAACAAAAAGCAATGTCATTTGTCAGAGTTTCCAATTCCAAAATGACCGAAGGGCCAAAGAAATGAAGTAGTTTACTGATGTCAAATCACTCAAAGCTTCCCAGAGCACAGCAAGCGATGAAATGAAAAGAAAGAAAAGAAGAGAAAAAAAGTAATGGAGAGAAAAGAAAAAGAAGAGGCTGATATGCCGCCTCAGCTGACGTTGTTATTAGTTTGACATTAATAGAGATGGTGCATTCTAAGAAAAACCTCCTTTTATTATATTTTTTTTCTATTATTTTGAGCTATTTTTTTTCTATTTTCAAATAAATATTATTTCTATTTTCTATTTTTAATATTTCTATTTTTCTATTATTTATTTCTATTATGGAATAAATATTTTATTCCTATATTCTATTTTAAATATTTTCTATTTTTTCTATTATTTATTTCTATTTCAAAATAAATATTTAATACTATTTTCTATTTTTTAAAGATATTTTCTATTTTATTTCTATTTTTTATTTTTTATTTTAAATATTTTCTAATTTTTTTTCTATTTTACTGGAGGTAGTGTCTGTGACATCTGAGCTACATCAGCCCTAAACGACACCGGGGGGAGTGTTGACTGAGAAGCTTGACGCCGGGCCGGTGCAGCGGCTGCTCAGCTGCTGCAGGCTGCTTGAATAAGAGCCTGCAGCGGCTGGGGCCCCGGGGCTCCTACTCGCGTCAATGGAAACGCAGGTGATTGCTGTTTTAACTGTTCATTAATCAAACGGGCCCTCCACCCCCTCCGTCTTGCTGTGTACGGAGAGGCTTATCAGTCAAGCCAATCTGTTCAGTCCATTAAAATGATCCCGGGGAGCTGAACTGAACGACTAGGACATACTAGATTAGACCTACACAAATACCGCATCTCTCTCTTGAAACGCATGCTTGTTCAAAAGACACACACTCACACACACAATAATTAATTAATTAATAATTTCACGTGCACAAATTTCTGCACGAGTTCACGTAGACGGCAGCTGTGCTCAGAAGACAGACTCCTGACAGTGGTCTCGCTCTCCTGGGTTATCACTCATCGAGACGCCGCTAAACATCCGCAGACGTCCAGCGACCAGACGAATCGCGCGACTTCGGCGGCTATTAAACAATCGGCGTTGCATTAAGCACACTTACGGCAACGTTCGGTTTCACCGTCTTCATCTTAGCAAGTGCAGTTACATCCACAGTCAGCACTTAAGAGACGCATTAAGATGCTCAGAAAGTGAAAGACGGAGGCGCGAGACGCTGACAATGAGAGCGAGCAAGGCGGCTAGACAGACGGATGAGTAATAAAAGGTAGGATGGATGAGGAGTCAATGCTGGCAGCAGCTGTAATCTTTAACTAAGGTATTACAGCCCTGAAATGGGCCTCAGTCGAGTCGCTGTGCCTTTAATGGCCCCGTAAAGCTCAAATATTGACTAGCTGCCACCAAGCAGCTTCCTGCTCCGTGGCCGCGCTCGCCTCCGAAGGGGGGGTGTGCGTGGTCACTTAAGGGTACATGTATAGAAACTTGTGAATGAAGACGTTTGGCCAGCACAGCGGACGGGAAGCGACTGACAGATTGCAGCACCGACAGTTTCTGAAGTCTTTGTAAGACCAGTCGGTGCCGCGCGTCTTCAGTGCGCCCCGATACCACGTCACCCCAAACATTCACAACATCCAGGTTGCTTTTTTTCTTCCATTAGGATTTATTTTTGTGCAGTAACTAACAGTGACAACAAAAAATCAGCATTAATCTTGCAGATGCAGCTCCTTTAAAACTTTTGGCCTCCAGACGCTGCAAGTAAAATGAACAGAAACCGACTCAGCTCACCTGGACACAATGTTTACTGACAGAAACGTTTCCTCACTCAACCGATGCCCCTTTTCCGCCACATGGCACTGGCTCACCTCCACTCCACTTTGTCGTTGTCCATTACAGGAAAGTACCGGCATTTTGGTAACCGTTACCGCTTTTGTGGTACCACTTTTGTCGAGGTTCCAAAAAAACTGGAGCGGGTACCAAAATCAATGCAGACCAGCTAGACTGAGGGGGTACTGTTACGGTGACGGAACACAACACTCTGCCAGTCAAGTCGAGTGGAGCTGAGTTGAGTCGAGCCAGTACCAAGTAGTGGAAAAGGGGCATAAGTGACATCTCCCCACCCTTATAAACAATAGAGTACAATACAGAGCCTAATGACCGAAACCAACCTCCACTTTCATATGTAAACATGGGTTCGACCTGTAACTAGTTTCGATGGCCATGTGTACTATTCACAGAACCTCTAGTTAATGGTCACGCCCATATCTGCATATGAAACTGGTCGTTGGTTTCGGTCGTTATGCCACTGTATTGTTTTTATAAGGGTGGGATACCTGCAGTCATTTTAGACTGAAGAGGTCACGTATGCCCCTTTTCCCCGGCTCGACTCAGCTCAACTCTACCCACTTTTTTTTTTGGTTTTCCATTGGGTAAACGTTAGGGATAGTACCTGGTACCAGGTACTTTTTTGGTACCACCTTCGCCCAGGTCCCAAGTGAGCTGAGCCAATACTAAAAGATGACATGAAATACCACTATAAATAAATAAATAAATAAAGTATAAATAAATATAGATATATGTATATTTATTTAAATATAAATTAAGTCTTGGGAAAAAAAACTAGCCAGCATGCCCACAAATGACCAGCGGGGCTTCGCCGTGAAGGGATACTATCTGCAGTGGAAAACGAAATCCCAAAAAGTGAAGCGAGTAGAGTTGAATAGAGTAGAGACGAGCTGAACCGGTACGATGCAGTAGTAGAAAAGGGGCATTACGATGCTGTGATTGCAACATTCCCTGGTCCTCTGTGAATAGTACACATGGCCTCTGAAACTCTAGTTACAGGTCGAACCCATGTTTACATATGAAACTGGCTGTTGGTTTCAGTCATTATGCCACTGTATTGTTTATAAGGGGTAACCACTGCGCCTCACAGCAAGAAGGTCCTGGGTTCGAGCCCCGGGGTAGCCCAACCTTGGGGGTCATACCAGGTCATCCTCTGTGTGGAGTTTGTGTGTTCTCCCCGTGTCTGCGTGAGTTTCCTCCGCGGGCTCCGGTTTCCTCCCACAGTCCAAAGACATGTAGGTCAGGTGAATGGACCATGCTAATTGTCCCTAGGTATGAATGTGTGTGTGTGTGTGACAGCCTGGCAGCCTGTCCAGGGTGTCTCCCCGCCTGCTGCCCAATGACTGCCGGGATAGGCTCCAGCATCCCCGCGACCCTGAGAGCAGGATAAGCGGTTCAGATAACGGATGGATGGAATGGATTGTTTATAAGGGTGGGATACCTGCAGTCAGCTGAGACTGAAGAGGTCACTTAGATGAGTGATGAAACGGTTCTGTCAACAAACGTGTCCAGATGAACTGATTCGACCTTCTTGGGTTATTGAGCATGCACACGGCTCAGCGTTTTCGGTTTTTATTTTTCAAAGCCATCCGGCATGCCGAATTTCGCCACAAGAGGGCACTGTTACATGACCTCACACGAACAGGAACAACTTTTGGATCCGTGGAAACGTCAAATCCGGGTGAAAATCGGTTTAAAAATCTGGGTGTTTTTGGGTGAAAATCGGTAAAAACCGAAAGCGCCGAGCCTTGAGCACGCATCAGGACAACAGAAACCAACGTTGTGCTTCAGATGCAGAGAGGCAGATGTGGGAGGTGGCTCACCTGGTATGGGGATGATGGGAATATTCTCATTGGCCACCACCCGCGGAGAATTGCTGTCCTCTACGTAGAAGTGTGCCGTCTGGAAAAACCTCCTACAATGAAACAGGGAGAGAAGCGCGGCACATGCCGCGGCACGAGATCAGACAGGAAACGCTTTATTTATGAGCGGTTAACACTTCCTTTTTAGGTTCAGCCTGTCAGCAGCAGCATCTACATGACGGCCAGATCTGCACGGGACTGGATGTGAACCCGCGTGTAAAACAGCGCTAGAGGAGTTGGCTCATCTCATCTGGGTGTGAGTCACAGGCAGCGAGCCGCCCCAGGAAACACGGCGAAGCGCCGACGGGGAGCAGATAAACAAAATGCTCAGCGCCACATTTAGCTCTTGAGTCAGACGGAAAACAACAAACCAGCGATATTAACACGCTGCTCCGGGGCACGGCATCCGAGACGGAGAGAATTCCTGCCTCCCTCCTCCTCCCGTGGAAATGGATATTTTACCCAAAGTCTCAAACTCCCGCATTATTTTTAGTGTGGCCTTTAGAAACGAGGCCTGGGAACGAGGGATGCAAAACAGCAGAGGCAGGCAGGCCGGCCAGCCTGTGTGCAGGACTACATCTGTAACCTCAGAGGCTCGGCAAGCCCCACTACCCCCCCCCCCACACACACACAGGCACACATATACACACAGACACACACAGACATGCACACAGGGTATCCTTCTCTCTTAGGCACACACAAACATACACATGCACAAACATGTACACGAACACACACACACCCACATGCACACAGAGTATCCTTCTCTCTTTCTCAGGCACAAACACACACACACAAACTTGTACACACAAACATGCACACACAGAGTATCCTCTCTCTCTTAGGCACACACACACAGACACACAAACATTTATACACACACAAACATGCATAAACACGCACACACATGCAAGCACAAATATGCGCACACACACGCACAGACACACACACAAAGTATCCTCTCTCTTAGGCACACACACACACAGACACACACACACACACACGTGCACAAACATGTACACACACACACATGCACACAGAGTATCCTTCTGTTTCTCAGGCACAAACACACATACACACACACACACACACAAACTTGCACACACAAACATGCACACACAGAGTATCCTCTCTTTCTTAGGCACACACACAGACACACAAACATGCATACACACATACATACAAACATGAACAGTGTCCTCTCTTTCTCAGACAGACAGACCCACACACACACACGCACGCACAAACTTGCACACACAGAGTATCCTCTCTTTCTTAGGCACACATACACAGACACACAAACATGTATACACACACATACATACAAACATGAACACACAAAAGTGCCCTCTCTTTCTCAGACAGACAGCCAAACAAACACACACACACACACACACACACACACACACACACACACACACACACACACACGTGCAGGCACAAAGGGCCCTGCAGAATGTGCACCTTACTGCCCAGCATCTCTCAGAACGCCTCTTCATCACGCGGCTGCATCCTACCTGTACTCAGAACGCCTCTTCATCACGCGGCTGTGTCCTACCTGCACTCAGAACGCCTCTTCATCACACGGCTGTGTCCTACCTGCACTCAGAACGCCTCTTCATCACGCGGCTGTGTCCTACCTGCACTCAGAACGCCTCTTCATCACGCAGCTGCGTCCTACCTGTACTCAGAACGCCTCTTCATCACGCGGCTGCGTCCTACCTGTACTCAGAACGCCTCTTCATCACGCGGCTGCGTCCTACCTGCACTCAGAACACCTCTTCATCACGCGGCTGCGTCCTACCTGCAATCAGAACGCCTCTTGATCACGCGGCTGCGTCCTACCTGCACTCAGAACACCTCTTCATCACGCGGCTGTGTCCTACCTGTACTCAGAACCCCTCTTCATCACGCAGCTGTGTCCTACCTGCACTCAGAATGCCTCTTCATCACGCGGCTGTGTCCTACCTGCACTCAGAACGCCTTTTCATCACGCGGCTGCGTCCTACCTGTACTCAGAACGCCTCTTCATCATCACGCGGCTGCGTCCTACCTGCACTCAGAACACCTCTTCATCACGCGGCAGCGTCCTACC